>NW_011358796.1:431742-432003 GCF_000735185.1 Notothenia coriiceps | reverse complement strand
ACAAATATATTCGGTCTCTGCCCTATGAGATCAAGAAAATGGCAAGCCAGCAGAATCCAGCCGGTCTGGATGAGTTGGTTAACAGTGCATGACATTAAGGATTTTGGGAGATGGCCCTGTGGGCCATCTAAGCTAATTTACAGATGGCCCTGAGCCCAATAGAGATTGCCCTGAAAGATGCGTGCGGACGAAATGCCACGAAGGGTTTGGGGGGCCTCCCCCTAGAACATTTAGATTTTTGCAGCTCTTAGATGCTGTCTG
>NW_011358796.1:408237-431672 GCF_000735185.1 Notothenia coriiceps | reverse complement strand
GGTGTGATTGACAGCACCCCTTGCCCACTCTGCAGTCATTTGTGTGTGTGTGTGTGTGTGTGTGTGTGTGTGGACTGTGGACACACACACACACACACACACACACACACACACACACACTGACCTGACTTGCCCTGTGAAACGGGTCCTGTCGCTGTCTATGTAATCTGCTTTATTGAGCACATTTCTTTGAATCAACGGAAGAACGTTTTGCTTCAAGGGTTTCATAATTAGACTAAAGAGAAATCCCTCTGAATAAAAGCCCCTTTACTCTGTTAGATTTAGGCAACAGACTAAAGTTGACTCTGTTGGCTTTATAAAGTATCTGTGAGATGATGATGATGATGATGATGATGATGATGATGATGATGATGATGTAAGATTCAGAAAGGTCCGTTTGAGTTTTACATCTAAGCCTTATCAGATGCCAGAGTGGTTAAAAAATTGCAAACGGCAAGCTCATTAGGATTATGAAGTTAATGTTACAACTAAAATATGAAAGATTTTATATAATGAAGCACCGACGGAGAGCAGACACGCAAGTGGGCAACAGGTTCTGTTCACTTAAGAGCCAAAAATATCATTAATTAAAAGGATTTCCTTAGAGATTTAATTTTTAAAGCTTTGTGGAGCATAACAACATCATAGTTATATCCAAGATGTGCATCAAAGTACTTTTATACAATATATATAAAAAACTAGACTATGGATTTAAAAACATGGTTGTGTTGTGTTTAACCTCGGGTATGGGTATCTTCAAAAACAGTTTTTATTTGTTTGAGTTGAAAAACCACTGTGAACAGTCATGTATCATGTTTAAGAATGTTTTTATATGTATTGTTCCCACAATTTATTTGGACCATTGACTCAATGATCATTACTAGTTTGTTTTATATTATTTTATTGGCTTATGTACAAAAACGCTCACCACATACAGTTAGTTAGTTCTCTCCAGCAAAACTCTCCCAAATTCTATCCATAAAAGTCAATCCACAGGATGTTTTCAGACATCCGAGAAAGTCCGGAAAGGTGTCAGTTTAAATGAAGTCACAGTCTGTTGCAGTGTCAAGCAATTAATACTTGAAAGCTGATACTTATAATAGCTTTTTTTGAATGCACAAAGGGCCGAACTTGTTTTGAAAGTATACAGTTGATGACACGTTTGTTTGTCTGGTCTGGAGAGGAAGTGCAGGCCCCTCCAGGACACCTTTTTAAAGGTCCTTCACAGGAGGCAGTCCCTTAATTAGGACGCAGCTCTTCAATGTTGAACTAAAGTGACTTCCTGACAGTTACTTTTTTCTGTATAAGCAGGACTCAAGTGTCCCCCAAAGCTCCACAGCAGGTTCAACACATAAAGGAACATATCTGTCTTAAAAAAAAGCAGACCATACCTACACATGTATTCTACTTAAAGGGGGTGTGTTCATTTTCAGGCTCATATTTGTATTTTGTGCTTCTACTGTGACATGTTTTCATGCTTTAACCTCTTTTCACCCTCTGTCTGAAACCAGAGCCCAGTCTGCTCTGATTGGTTGGCCAGCTCTGTTGTGATTGGTCTACCGCTCCGAGATGTCCCGCCCCTTATCACTTTGGCATTTCAGCCTTTGCAGACCAATGACATGCACACAAACCTAGGAAAGGGAAAACTCAAAAAGCATAAGTAGTCAAAAATGTTGCCAGAATAGGATTTTAAAAAATATCATGAAATATTCCTTTGTCTAATTTCAGCTTGCCTCACGTTTATATAACCGTTTGAATGAAAGAATGATTTAGATTTCCTCCTACATGTTTCATCAGTGTGATATTTGACTACTAATGTGTGAGCAGTGCACAGACGTTAGGAGACCAAAAGAGTCATAACACACTCACACATTTACACACAGTCGAATGTGCACTACAAATAATTAATGTTTCATCCGAAGAGCAATCATAATTTCCAGCACTTCAGTGAGAATTTATATGGATTTTTTAAATAATATAGCGAAACAATATCGAAGTTTGCGTGTGGGTTACAATTTGTATTATGAATCAATTATGTGGAGTGTTTCTTCTTTGTGCTGATGAAGCAGAAGTATATTTTGGCAAACTAGGCCACCCTACTGACTCATTTAATTTAATTGTGACAATCTGGTCTGGGATAATTATTATATATGAAGATTTCTTTCTTGCTTTGGTTCATCACATTTCCTATTACTTAATACCACTTAAATCACCCTTCCTGCATCTTTGCATCCTCCTAAATGTTTAATTGGGAACATTTATGTATAACTTTTCATTTTGGATGCTTCTGCGGAGTTAATTAATCCCAGTAAACATAGCAGATGCTCTGACAGAGCTTGGCTAGTTTATCCGGGAGGAAAAGCTTTGAGGCCACAAGACGTGGGAAATCCACAAAGGGCTCCAAACATCCAATTTGCCTGTTTCAAGACAGCACAGCTAAATATTTAACAGGACTTAATGCACCACGCTGCGAAACAGTCTGTCAGATCATGGAAGAAGACCTCGTACAGACGCTCCATCTCCCTGACTACCAATGCAGGCCAGAAGGTTTACAAAGTCTCCAAAAATAGTTGGATTTCTTCTCACCATTTGTAATTGGAATAACACCAACACAAACCTCTTGACCCATACATGGTGTATTTATGCACATGGACAGGTGCATGCCTCTGAACACGTCAGTTCGTTTTTTCATAGTGTTATTATTGTAGTTGATGTGGTTGTCTGAGCTTTTCTGTCTGCTGGTGAAGAATAATGTTTTACTTTTGTGCTGTGAGGAGTACGTTTTGATTCTGCTTTACAGGTGCACTTGTGTTAGGTTTGGCCGGAATTATATTTTTAAGGGCCCCATTATACTTTTTGGGGTTTTCCGTTCAAAGTTCCCTCCGAAAACTCCCCCCTCCCTTCCTGAAACTCCTTCATGGGACTCTTTTGTTTCCTGCTTTAACACAGTGACATCACTATGTAACGCTTGCGCTATTATTGGCTTGCACTCCAACACATTTTACGTGATAGGCTAAGGGGCGGAACATCTCTAAGCGGCTGACCAATCACAACAGAGCTGGCCAGCTGACCAATCACAGCAGACTGGGCTCTGGTTTCAGACAGAGGGTGAAAAGAGGTGCTGCAGCACAGTATGAGACAAATAAAGAGCATGGAGACATGTCACAGTAAAAGTAAGCATCTGTCCTGTTTTAGAAGTCATTTTAATACAATTAAGTTAGTGGTTAAGAAATCTTTTTTTTCCTGAGTTTAACAACTTGGAAACAGATGGACCAATTTTTTGCCTCGAGGATTTCAGTTTTTTGTTGCAGCGTTCCATCATTATTGTGGTGGGTGCATGTTCAATGGTTTCTGAGCCCGTTTTAGTACAAATATAAAAAAGCCGAGTTCTAGGCACACTAAATGATATGGTTTGTTTCTGGTTTAGTAAGCACGATGGGTTTTTCACACATTACATTTGGTGCCATATTTTGAGCATGAGGGAGTAGAGTCGGGCTTCTTCTTCCTGCTCCCGAGGCCGATATATCCTGTGTGTCTTTATGCCACTGCAACTGTGACTGCGTACCCAAGATAAAGAAGGGAATGATTTACTTAAAACTACAGAGTCACTGCTCTAAAATAAGCCCATTCAGATGGAGGAAAAGGGATTCAGAGAGAGACACGAGCTGCAGAAGGAGCATCACGGCGTTAATTAGCAACAACAGGGAGACAAAGTGGTCACAGGCAGGTTTAGCTCGGGCAACTCCTCCCAACGCTTCCACTCTGTCCGCCTGCAAGATAATAAACATTTATTTATTTGTGTTTCTGAAAGAAGTCTGCAATTAAAGTGCAGCGGAGGAGCTAGATGCCACAAATTGTTAATGCGCCCACCAGGTTACTCCACATAGGTTCAGGCTTAGTCTCCCTATTAGCACATTTGTTTGAAAATGTTCATCACTGAAGATAATTTATACAATGGCAGACTGTAGTCCGGGTCTTAAAGAGGTCTTCCTATAGCTTTAAAGGGACGCCACCGTGGAGCCATTAGTTTTTCTATGAGAGCCATATTCCTAGAAATCCTGTTTTGTTGATGTTTTGCAACATTTGTGGAAAACGTATGGATTATGAGGAGTTTTTTCCCTTCCAGTAAACATATTGCTATATTCTTGTTGTAGGAAGTAGTGAAACGTCATCATACGCAGTGCAGAGACTAGGGTTTGCATTCCATGACTATCGCATGTTAGTAGCGTGGCGATGAGGAAGTGTCTGAAACCTCTCTCTAATGTCCAGCAATGGGCGAGTCCTCTGGTGGCAAAAATAAGTCGGATTTGATAGAAGTCTGAGAAAATGACCCTACTTCCAACTTGATTTCTTATCACAGCAAAATGTTACTTCCCTTGTCTCAAGAGACTAGTAGTCTTTTTTTGACTACAGCATGATGGGAATTTTATGAATTATTGTCCCATTTGGAAGTAAAATAGACGATAAACCAGTTAATCATCTAGTTTAGGGCGTGGCTATCTTGTGATTGACATTACGCAAGCATTGCTTCGTTGGTTTGGGTGTTAGAGTTTAACCCTTTCACAGTGGGATTTCATTTCATTCAAAGTATCTGTACCATTTGGATAACTTAACAATGTCTTTTCTGCTGTTCAGTTGTAGCTCCATCCTCTTGTCCTCTTTGAATTGACAAACCTTCCTTGTGACTGCAGATCTAGAACCGTAATGGAAATGTGTCAGAGGCAACCTTTAAAACACAGTTATGATGAACTCAATTTGTGTATTGGAGCTGTTTCTATTGACACATGTAGCAATTAAGCTGGTCCCCTGACACAGCAGAATGGTGGTACAACTGAGACACGTCCATTGTAGACAAACCTAATTTACCATCAAGTCCATCTGCTTTGCTCGAGCCTCACTTCAGGTTAAAGGTCGGTATCGGGGGATAGCACTTTGATATTGGATCTCCTTATCTTTTATAAGGCTGCTAAAAAGACAGGAAGTACCGGTTGAAGCTGGACTAATTAATCCTGAGATCAATACAGGGATGCAGCTATCTCTCGCTCCAGATGTGCAGGCGGTTCATTAATCAACGTGATACCTCCATCCCTTCCTCTTCCCACTTGCCCTCCCCAAAAGAGGCATTCATGTGCTGCCTTTGATCCCCACCAGGTGACGTGCATTTTTAAAAAACGATACCAAGATTTAGAGCTGCTTAAACAGAAATTCCTCTATTCAAACTGTTGTCTCTGTGCTCGTTAGGTGCTGAACATTGTGTTCTGTTGATGAGGTGATTTGCACACGTCTCTTTGGAGTCGTTGCATCTTCAAACACATTTGTCGGACTGGTCGGCTGGCCTGCTGCTCGCTTTGAGGCTGGTAGTCGTGAGCTCCTGTTCCACATGAACAATGCCAGCCCGCCAAATGCTGATTGGGCATAATTAGGGGTTAGTGATGCGGTGGAATTACAGTGATTACAGTCATCAGATTCCCGTGAAGAGTCTCCTTCCTCTCCAACGCAGCCACTCCGATACATGCAGCCTGTTTAGCGAGAAATGCACAAATCTGTGTTTACACTAACGGGATCATTAACACACCGATTTTTACTGTAGTTTTTCAAGGAAGACTTACAACAAAATAACATTCTTTCTAGTCTGTGATGTTGTTTTGCGTTGCAACCACATTCTTTAATTTAAAAAGCAAACACAGCCTCTGCACATCCTGTGTAATGGACCTGAACACATGACACTGTCCTCAAGTTATGAGGCTCGTTTTCTGGTTGTATCGGTTGAAAAACGTTTCCTATACCACACTAACACGCGCACAGTATCTCTACATCTGGGAAATCCTTGCTCTCAGGACACAAGGGGAAACCAGTGGTAATGCATTCATAACCTAAATCGAATGATGACTACTAACATGTCGTGCTAAAGTAGTATTAACCCTGAAACAACCCTTTTGCAAGCACCTTTTTAACTTTTGAACTAGTTTGACTTTACACAAAATGTCTTAACTTTTTAAATAATGTCCTTACTGATAATGTAGTGATACTCAAGCTGTGTTGTCTGTAATAGTACTCTAAGTGTCTGTATGGCTGGGGGTTGAAAAGGGATGTAAATCAAATCTAAAACACCATGCTCTATCAAACTCTCTTATTTATCAGCTCTATCTTTGGAAAGAGTTCAATTGAATCTGCTTGGAGACGAGAAGCCTCCATATTCGGACATTTATCGATTGACATTAATGTGAAAAACAATACAACATTGATTGATGGAAGTGCAGAGACAACAGTACAATAGTATCTTGCATGAAAGATTGACGTTCAAGAAAAACATTAGACTTATAAATTGACACGTATTCAGCTGTTTTAAATGAGCAAGATAAGATCCAGGTTGCCGATAGTACAAAGACACACACACCAACTCTGACTCTTCATTTTTTTCATTCACAGACATCAATCCAAACGCTCTTTATGGACGTGTATCAATGAGAAAACTGTGCATATCATTAAATTAGTCTGCTTGTCAGGAGAATCTTATAGCGTGTCTCTTTTACCCATTCAATTAGCTAACAACAAAGCAGGTGCTGTTTATGACTGCTGGAGTCCAAACTGATCACAAGCCTTTTAGACACCTGTGAGGCCTTAAAGTTGAGAGTGATACTTCAATGATATTATTTGGCTACACCATCTTACTGGGGTAACACAGTTTTAAACTGTTGGACATGCACACTAAAAGCTGCGTTGAAGCACTATCACCTGTTGTAAACAACAACGCAACTGTAAGGGGCTGAGAGGCAGAGTAGTGGGATAGGTGGCTCCACCCCCTTCCAATTAGCAGTATTGGGAGCAGGTGTGGAGACCTCACACCTGGTGCTAATCACTCCCTCAAGGGAGACAAAGCACACAGAGTTGCTCAGTTGTGTGTGGCACATGGAGGGAGCAGGAGGCTCCTAACGTTTTGGTAAGCTGGTAAGTCTGTTAGCGGCCCGGTTACGTTAGCCTTTGTTTAATGGAAGGTATTTTTGATAGCAATAAAGCCTTTTTTTGGATTTGAACACTGCCTCTGTCGTGATTGCTGCACTACCACGTTTCTCTTTATCTGCCCAGTCCTGTTACACTGGTGGAGAATGCGGGCATAAGGACTCTAGTGGTGGTGTTGCAGTCAGAAAAAAAAATGTTTATGTTTTTAAGATGGAGGATGTACTAAGAGAATTGGTGCACATTTCTACTGAGCAGCAGACTCTGCAACGGGAGATTATAAAGGAGCAGCGAAAACAGAAGGCGCTTCTCCATGTGGAGGTCCAAAAAAACAGCAGCCTCTCCTATCCAGAGGGGAGCAACCGTGCAGCCTAACCCAGGTCGATTCATCCCCAAAATGACAGAGTGATTAGATAGAGGCCTACTTAACAGCCTTTGAGCGCACAGCTGAAAGAGAGGGCTGGGCAAGGGACTCCTGGGCTGATCTGGTTGGACCGTTCCTCCTGGGCCCGGCACAGCAAGCTTACTTCGACCTCCCTCCTGACCAAGCAAAGGATTACGTCGTCTTGAAGAGGGAAATCCTGGCGAGGTATGGCTACAGCTTAGCAACATAAGCCCAGCGGTTCCATGACTTCGTCCATGACTTCGCAGATTCATCTTCTCATTACAGACACATGCATTTCCTAACATTTGGACTACCTATGCTCTAAAATGTATTATCTCTTCGATTTCCCCCCCAACATCTATTGCACGTCTGTCCGTCCTGGGAGAGGGATCCCTCCTCTGTTGCTCTCCCTGAGGTTTCTCCCATTTTTTCCCTTTAAACTGTGGGTTTTCTCCGGAAGTTTTTCCTTGTACGATGTAAGGGTCTAAGGATAGAGGGTGTCGTTTTTTCTCATACTGATATTCTGAACAATCTGTGCTTATTGTATTAGCTGTAAAGTGTCTCTACTGTAGGCTATTTTTATTATATGTACAGCACTTTGGCTCGACCAAAATAAATTGTTTATAAATGTGCTATATAAANTTGACTTCGTGTGTCCATTTTGCCCTTCGTAAGGCATTCGTGAGGGCATCTTAAGCCATCGTATGACCGCCGGTGGAATTTATCAGGCTTCGGCAGCAACTTCGGGAGCGGTGGCAAAATCTTTGGCATGCCAAAGATGGCTTAAGATGCCCTCACGAATGTCCCGATGTTGCTACGATCAGAGCCGAATTTGAACATTTCCTTTATCGTGTGTCCATCTGGTTGTTTTATTGCACAACAAAATCATGTAAACATATTATGTAAATAACCCAATTTGTGTTCTGTGAAACTAAAAAGGATATAATATATTATTTTGAAGGCGAGGAAGTTGTTGTTGCTATGGAAACAACCTGACGGAGAAAACTTAATATCTTCTACATATAAAGACGGAGAAAGTAAAGAACAAAGTCTGAAAATATCAGTACAGTATCATAATACTTTAACATAATTGTTTGTGGTACTTTCGTTGCAGTTGTATGTCTTAACTGTAATGTAAATGTTGCCTTCGTGTGTGGTTCGGGGCCATCTTCGTGCGAAATTCACAATTCCATATTCGTGTGTCCATCGGGTGTCAATTTCGGTACAGTGTGACAGGGGCTTAAGGGTGTTTAAAAAGACATCATGCCAGGATGCCAAATAGTGAAACTCTTAAAATAACAAACATTTCTACTTTATGAAGACTTAATGAACAATATAGAAATCTGAATCTGAGATGTACTGTTTTGTTCTTGCTTATGATGCTCCCTTTGTGTTCACTCAATATCCTTCAGAAAACGTTCCATAGCAATTTTAACAAAAGTCCTTTAAAGTCCATTAGAAGTTGCATCCAACACTTTGGAATTGGTTTTATCTTCCTTGTTGAGCCCAATCTCTGTTTTAAAGGTCCTTTATTACTTGGAACATGTTGCATTAAAAATAACAGGTTAATTTGCTTTTGTATTAAAGTTGTCTGAATTCCCATCATGCTTTATTCTAATGTGTCAGTCATTGGCAGACCCAATAATAGCACATTGTCAACAGTACAGCATGTGCTAGCCTATCAAAACCACACGCTGAGGACTGTGCGGGGGGTCTTAACCTGCGTGGGTTTGGGCCTTGGAAACTGATTCTGGCTCTAAATCAATGCATTTATGTTAAATCATACTGGAAAGGCACGCTGATGAGTAACACAATGCGTCTGCCAAGCTTGAAATCTGCTCAACATTTGCAATGTTGTTGAAAGTCCCTTCAGGAGAAATGCTTTCTCTTACATAGTGTTGCATGTTTTGTTTACTCATGTCAAGTATTGTTGCCTCCTGTGTCCCATTTTGAGGCGAGTAAGTTGGTAAATAATTTGTTTGTACACTTCGTTTTTCTCATAAAGAGTGATTTTTTGTTGTTTTCTACTTTAAGTAAGGATCTTTTGTTTTTTTTACTTTGTCTTGAGTCGTTGCATTTGAGTCTGGGTTCTTTGTTACACGTTCCTATGGCTATGAATATGGAATGTACATTGTCCTTTTATAAAATGTATTCTAAAGTATATGGAGCTTTGAAATGAACCAGCCACATCCCCTGATATCATGAGATCAATATCTCTCTTTCTTAATGTTCTCTTGGCGGCCATATTCATTGATTTGAGATGGCAACATGGTTTGCAGACTTCCATTTGATAAAGTCAAATGTTTTGAAAAAAATCTATACAACAGAATAACAAAGAAGCATCTGAGGAACACTTATATGTTATAATTTTGTATTAACTTTGAGGTCTTTTTCCCCTCTCTCTTTATTGCTTTCTGACCTATTAAATCCACTTCCTCCCTCACAATAGACTTCCTATCACCAAGACAAGTTGGTTTAATATTCTATTTCATTCCACCACATACAGCAGACACATTTAAGTCAGTCACTTCTCTCTTTTCCACTTCTTTGTGCTTCTTATTTAAAGGCTGCAAATCTGAATCTAAACTTTAATAGGGCTCGGTTGTTGGAAAGTCCAACACTGACTTTTTTTTAGGAATAAAGCTGCAGTTTGTATGGCTACTTTTTCATAGGTCCGTTTTTATGCCCAAAAGAATCCCTGGTTTCCCCAATAATTTCACGGTTGTCTGGAAAAGCCTTTGAAGCAGCTTGCACACCATGGATTAAAAGTCTCCAATGAAAATGACTACAATTGAGTTTCCCATTGATCGAAAAGCTCTTAAAAGGCCAGATTCCGTTTTTCGGAAGGTTCATGCGCATTTCTCCCACCCTTTCTCAAGATCTACTATTGATTTTCTGTACAGAATAATAAGTGGTTTTCACATAGTTATCCCAAATGCAGAAAAACGTATTTAAGTCAAACCTTTTTAATTTGTGTGAGTGAAAATAAGGGATATCTTCCGTGACCACACAAACTAAAGAAAAGAGTTTAGGGAGAAGTCACGGAGAAAAACGGAAAATATCTCCCTACAGTGTTTTGTCGGAACAAGTCATATCACCAAGTCATTAGGATCTATCCTCTGGGGACTATGCATGGATACACTAAATATCATTGCGATCAATCCAAAAGTTGCTCCAATTTTCTCCCAGCAGTTTCTACTGAAGCCTTCCGAGTGAATCGCCAGAACGCCGACACCTCCTCATCTCCACCGCTCCCATGTTTTTTTTGTGTTGCCATAAGTTATTCTCTCTCNNNNGAGGTCAGGTTCGAACGTTAAAAAGAAACCTAACGACAGTTCGGGCGGGGACGCCTCTCTAAGGTTTTGACGACGTTCGGAATATCTACGCATAGGTGTACTCATGACACCTATTGTTAGAGTAGGTTTATCCGTCGCGTATGATGCTACCACCGGGAGTCTTGGACACGGGTAGTCAGAACCTTGCACCGACCACAGGTGGGGGGGGGGGGGGGCGGAATGCGGCTTCGCCTTCGTGTCATATGACATGTCCGGGAACGCCCCCACCGCGTTCCGGCGGAGAGAGAACTCCACGAAGTTCACCTGGACGGTTATGGGAAAGCAGTTCATGCCTCACGACTGATTGTCCGAAGGGGGTTCGGCTAGTTAATCGAGTAGATAGGACCCGTATCCTATGATGTAGTTTGAACTATAAATAATTAAAATACTTTAGGGAGGAACCCGAATGCCTGGGCTTCACCATTGGGCGCGGCAACGTTAGACCACAAGAAAGGAAGGTTCAGGCAATCCAGGACTGGCCACGCCCATCAACAAAGAAACGGGTGAAAACATTCTTGGGCCTGACGTCCTACTATTGCCGTTTCATCCCAAACTTCTTCACAGTAGCCTCTCCCCTTACAGACCTGACCAGAGACTCACAGCCGCTAATGGTCAAGTGGACAGGAGAGGCTGAACACGCCTTTTGAGGGACTGAAGAGGGCTCTCTGTGCACGGCCGGTGTTGATGACCCCAGACTTCAGCCGGGGATGATTGTGCAGACGGATGCATCAGAGGTGGGCATAGGAGCAGTACTATCCCAGGAGGTTCACGGGGAGGAACACCCCGTCATGTACATCAGCCGGAAGCTGAACACAAGGGCATGCTACTGTGGAGAAATCGGGTGTGTGTGTAAGGGGATGAGAGGCAGAGTAGTAGGAGGCACCTCCATTCTCAATAGGTGGCTCCACCCCCTTCCAATTAGCAGTATTGGGAGCAGGTGTGGAGACCTCACACCTGGTGCTAATCACTAGACAAAGCACACAGAGTTGCTCAGTTGTGTGTGGCACATGGAGGGAGCAGGAGGCTCCCAGCGTGAGGAAACGGTTTGGTAAGTCGGTTAGCGGCCCGGTTACGTTAGCCTTTGTTTAATGGAAGGTATTTTTGAAAGCAATAAAGCCTTTTTTTGGATTTAAACACTGCCTCTGTCGTGATTGCTGCACTACCACTTTTCTCTTTATCTGCCCAGTCCTGTTACACTACATAAACTAAATCCAATAACAATAAGAAACTATACAAAAGTTATGGTTTCAAATTAATATGCAATCTGTCTTGCCAAAACTATGTGTCTAAGTGGCTCCTACAGATATATTGTGGTTTGAGAATTATATTAGTTATTTATGTCTCATAGCTGGAAGTAATACCAACTCTTATAAGCCAAATTATCTATCAATCCTTGTTTTATGCAATCACTTTAAAGACAACTAATGCAGTATCAAGTCCTCTCTAACATCAGTTTTGTCATCAGTGAACCTCCATACATGCGAGACTTGAGACAGCAATACACGTGCACTAAATGTGTGTTTGCAGGTGTGTGAGGAAGAGGCTCGTCTGCAGAGCTGATGCTGTTCCATCAAATGGCAGCTGTCTAACCTGTGCTGTCACATATGTTTGATACCCCATGATGCAAGTGGGCCAATTAGGGGGTCCCAAGGGAGGGTTTTCAGACGTGTAGGTTTGCTAAACACACAATGCTGTTAATGTCTCCTCGGAGGGGATTTAGACAGATTGCTTGACAGTGTCAACTAACTGCTGCAGGATTCATAATATGAATGCATGTCTCATCGTGGTAAACTAGAATTTTCTGGTTCAATTAATGTGAAAGAAACTCCCTCTGGAGGGAACTTTGGGATTTCAGCCTTTGCAGACCATTTCACATGCACAACAACCTATAGAGCACACTACAGGAAAGAGAAAACCACGCACAACATAGCAGGGCCTCTTTAGGTTATTGATTTTGAACGTCATGGTGTTTTAACCACCTTTTTATATTTTCTTATAGGGGTTGGGAGCCCTCGGAGAGTCACCAGATTATTGAAGTGATAGGAAATAATAAATAAATAAATCACCAATTGTAAATCTATTGTCCCAGATTATTCTATATTTTTATTGAAATAATTTCTTTTTTTCTCACTTACAATCCTTCAAGTAATAGCAACAGATATTTTATTTATGGGATGTTTGCATCATTTATTATTGAATCCTGAGCTCGACTCATAACAGGACATGATAAAAAGGAAATTATACTTAAATCCATATGATACTATTTAAAGCTAGAGCCTTTATATTCCCCCAGTCAATACTGAGGCATCCTCAGTGCAGCTTTCTTTTCTGATAAGTAGGCTGCAGTACAGTGATGGTGTTGGGTTGACAGACAGACAGAGCAGACATGATGTTCTGCTCTCTGTCGCTCCGGTCGGGGCCTTATGGCTCCTCGGGGCCCTGTTAACCTTTTATAAAAGATAATGAGCATCCAAAGAGAGTCCCGCGGAGGGACACACTGTTCACTGTAACACAACACATTGTTACTAGTCACTTCATGGTTGCTCAATCTGCTGCACTGTGCCTTGTTTTCTTTGACGATGGTGCCTTTCCTAATGGGAAAAAAACGACTTTCAGGGTGCTAAGGGATATTTGTATGCTAATGCATTATCGATATTATTAAGAAAGTGGTACCATGTTAAACTCGCTATTACAACAAATAGAAAATGTAAAAACATTGAACAAATGAGCAAAAATGATGGGTACAAATATTATAATTATATATTCGTCTTGTTAAAACATGCTGACTAATCTCTTAACTCAGACTGAAGATGCTGTTTCTCTCCCTTTTTAACTCATCATGAAAAACAATGCATATCTGTGAAGTGTCTGAGCTGTTGCACCCCTTCTTTAATTCCAAAATGCACTCTTATCAACTATTTTGCAAGATCTGCTTTATAACAAAGCTTTCAAATGTACAATTAAAACGGAACATGCGGACTAATGTCTTAACTCGATACGTCGTGCTATATTTCATCCACATGTGATTCATTACACAAACATTATACTGTACATATCATAATTGTTTTGAGCCCCGAGCAGCAGCAGTCACGCATGCGTCCTCGCGCTCCGGTCAGGCAGCGGGGATCAGCCTCCTCGCGCTCAGTGCGCCCCGAGCAGCTAGAGCGCGCGGTTACAATGAGCTTCTCCATCGGTCCGACACAGTGCCAGCGACAGTACCGACCTCCGAGCAGCACATACAGCAACACACACCCTGAGCCGCTCCAGGTCCGCCCGCAGCAGGATGCCCGGGGGAAAGAGAGGGCTGGTGGCACCGCAGAACACTTTCCTGGAGAACATCGTCCGGCGATCAAGTGGTGAGTCTGCGCGCCGGAGCGAGGCTTGTTTTGGGGTTGATTTCCATCCGGTTTGGACCCGTACTCTGCTGGAATACAGTGTTTTTATACCAGGAGCTTTGGTGGAGGAACCCCCCCCCCCCCAAATCTCACTTTATACCCGCATTTATTCTGTTGTGATGGAGTTTACCCCCTTGGTAAGGCTTCGTGATGGTGTTATACATCATCTTAAGTTACTTTAAACTCGTCTAAGTTACGTTGATGGATCTTTTTCGCACTGGGACCACCGTGTGTTGCAGTCTTGAGGAACATTGGATAACATTTGTATTCATACCCGCAAAATGCTCACTGGGAGTCACAGTTTACGCACCGTTGTATTTCCCACCTCATCATTTTGTTTGTCTTTACGAGATCCAATTATGTCTTCAGATCAAGTGAGTTGAAAAAAAAGGGTTAGGATTTTTAAGAAGATTACAAGTTTATTTTCCCCATTAACTTGCTCATATGTTATAATACATATTGACTAGTAGTGAATAGTGCTCAGACAACACGTTGGAACCATCTGATTATAAATGAACAATCAAATCGTTCAGGCTCTTTCTTATATTTGTTATTTATCACAAGGTGTCTCCAGAAGGGAGTCAAGTTTTGATAATAAACCTCCTTATTGTGAGCTCCGTCATTATGTAATACCGCTGCATTGTGTTTACGTGAACAAAGTGAGCTAAATGGGTGATCCACTGGGGTAAATAATTAAATAGCGGTTCATTTTATTCATTATCTTAATGTGTTCAGTATTACTCAGGTCCATTTTTGTTTTATGAGAGTACTGAATATTTGTATCTGCGTTATTAAGTGCGCATGTAGGACTTGGCACCGGTCTGAGAAATAGGCTCTCCTCTGATTAGATTGATTTCTTCTTTAGCTTCCCAGAAAAGTCAGCAGCGTAATTGACTGGAATGAAACTCAGGGTTGTGGATGGAGGGAAGTGTTTCTGTTATTGTCTGTGCTTCCGAATGTTATCTGGATCTATTGGGAGTTTCAGCAGCAGTTGGTTTCTTTTTTATTAAGTCACTCAAGCAATACCATGGAAAGGTGTGAGACCTTTATTAGACTTTTCAGTTCTCTCGGATCAGATCCTGCAGCTTTTCGAGTTTGTGATTCTTGGGACCTATTATGTAACATGGACCACATGGAGTTTATCGCTATAGGATTGCACGTTTCTTTGCCTGTTACTGTATATAAAGGGCTGCAACAAAGTGTTATTGGTTATTTCTAAATCAAATTTATACCAAGTATGCAGGAGAAAGATGCTTGTTAATAAACATAAAAACAAGTAAAGACACAAATAGAGAGCACAAAAAAACTCTGGTTTTCTTAAGTATCTACAGTGTATTTCCAAATAAACAGTCTTTAAGATGCACAAATGTTTGATTTAAATAGTTGCTTTGAACATGCAAGTAAAACATAATGTCATAGTTGCAGGCTGGTCCAGATGAACCCATAATGGTGTAATGAACACTAAAAGCCCCCTTTTTAGCACGAAACAGTCCAGTTATAGTATGGATATAAGTCTCCTGATGATGTTTTCGAACATTGTTCCAGAAGCTTCTTCACTTTTCTCCAGGCAGCCGGATTGGTCGCACTTTGGCTCAGCTAAGAAATTGGTTGTGATAAAAGAGGAGATCAGGAAAAGGTCAAGAAAATTAAGTCTTAGTCAGCTCTTTAATACCAAAGGGCAAACGAGAAGCTGCGGTCGGCAGCTTTTTACACTTAAAACAAGACAGTGATACATTTAAGAAGCGATAGTTCCTTTTTGTTCTGAAATATCACATAAGTAATTGTTTGGAAAGAGAGGTGGAGAACAGATTAAGCTGCTTTTGTTCTGGATGGTTCTGCTTAAAAAGGTGTGACCCTCTCACATCTTACCCACAATGCAGTGCACTTGTCTGAATCAGAAAGCAATATTTCACATCAAGATAGAGTAATCAGGTTTTCAACATAAAAAGAGGAATTAAATACTAGGAAAGTAAAGTCGGCTCTGTGGGTGGAACAAGAGACCATATTGTAATCTAAGTCTAAAGGGTTTATCCTGTGTACGGTGGCCAATTTAGGACATTTTGAACACACTGCCAGGGCCTGCTCAACTTTAATCAGACTAAGGCAGACTTTGTTTGATTCACTGAAGTGTACTCAGGGCTGTTTGCTTTCAATTTTGGTTAATCTCCAGAGAATTGTCTCAAGTAATTGGCAATCAATCATTTGGTCAGAAAATAGTGGAAAAAGCTGTTCTAGGAGTTACAACCACTTGCTTTGTCAAAGAAACG
Organism: Notothenia coriiceps; assembly: GCF_000735185.1. Classification (NCBI taxonomy): domain Eukaryota; kingdom Metazoa; phylum Chordata; class Actinopteri; order Perciformes; family Nototheniidae; genus Notothenia; species Notothenia coriiceps. The sequence continues at coordinate 415,333 of NW_011358796.1, read as the reverse complement.
GTGCAAAAGCTGTTACAACTGAGACGTTATTCCTCTTTAATATTTGACATTTTTGCTTTACCATTTCTCCAAAAATGAACTGATAATGAAACTATTTTCTGATTTGTTTTCTGTACATCAACTAATTGGCTGGCCCCCTTTAAATGCAGTAAACAAAGTTTCCTAGTGGCAGGAAAGACAAAAACTTGTGAATGCATGGAGACATTAAAACCAGGAGAAGTTTGTTTAAAATACTGATTTAAAAAAAAAATAATCCAGACAAAAGGTAAACCAGTCTCTTCTTCTGCAGTTTTTCAGTGTGATCCTGTCATCCTCTTCTTACACCTTCATGCGGTTAATTAACTTTATAAAAGGTCACCGCTTGCTTGCTCTAAAATACCATGTTAGTTTTCCCGTTATGTCACATGATGATTGGGGGAGTTTTGACGGATATATAGAAGTAATTGGTTGCTTTATTAGGAATCATACCTGTGAGGTTTGAACATTTTCATTGGAGTTACTATCTTGTTATAGCCTCAGATGACTGCCTAGTAAAATCAATCAGATGCTGTTGGAGAGTTTTACTCTTCGGTCTGTAAAACCTGCCTGACGGAGCTGCTGACACATCGTCATTCATTCCTGCGTCTGTGTTTCTCTGCAGGGATTTTAATGTATTTTCTGAGTTCAAATGCTGTTTCACAGGTTTTTCATCCCTGCTTTAAACACATATTGTGGGAAACACTGCATGCTTGTAATGTTTCTGGGCATGCAGACATTTAAAGAGCAGTTTCATCCCATTTTCTTCATCCCAAAATTAACTCAGCCAACCAGTTTTTGGAAAGAAGAGACTCTTAGTAGTGAATGATTACCTGCCAAAGTTAACAGTACAGCAGATTTGGCTCGTGTTAAAGAAAATATCTGCAGTTTTAGTTAATTAATTACACACTGGTATACTTTGTTATATACTCCTGTGGGCAGCACTTACAAAGTTTTGGCTTATTTTGAAACCAATTCTTATTTGGCCAATTAGAGGCTCAAACACTTACAGGTCTCTTGATTTGAGTTTCTTTATGGTTGATTGACGTGTTATCAATGTGCAGTGATATAGCTGGAACAGGAAGTGATTTTAAAAGTCTTATATGTTTTTGGGGAGAAACTCTTACCTGCAGATCATTTCTGGAACAAAACTTGGAAATTCATATAATTGTTGTCACCATGTTTGTTGTATTGTTTTCCTTTGGGTCTACTTGTTGCTCATTCAAGGACAACATGTGACACTTCATAGTCTGTTGCTAAAGTCTCCTGGGGTTTGATTACACAGCAGCTGAGTCTCAACTTGAATGTGGAGTGTCCTTAAACGCACCGAAAGGAGAGTTTTTGAGTAATTGGAAGTGCACACTTTGAAAAAGCTTAGTATTTTGGTTTATAACAGCCTGGATCCCATTTTTGTATGCTTGGGCCATCATCATAACATTGTACTCAGGGCTGTATCTCCCATTAAAGTGCTTTTGTAAGTATCATAACTGGTCATTTGGGTGTTTACAGACATGAAGAAGAGTTAACCTGCATTTTAGATTTAGCTGGTTATGATCTTTTTTTAAACAAAATACATTTTTAAAAGCCTATTTTACGCCATTTTATAAGGAGATAATTTTCACAGAAAATGTAGAGTAATTAAATAATGTAAATGTGGTCGTAGTGATTATGGGGAATTAAAAAGCATTACTTGTTTTTTCATACATTTGCTGCAGCGTTGTTTGTATACCCTAAGTTAATAGCTGAAATCACTTAAAAACATTTTTTATACAAGCCCACAAAGACAAAATAGTTAAATTATTCCCCTTATTTTTGGTTGGAAACATCCATCACAGTTATTGCAGTCGTGTGAATCCAGTTTTGCTGTGAAACTAGTGTGTTCACTTATATTTTCATCTCAAAAGCAATAAGAAGATGACCCAGGGGTTCGCTGTGATAGATTACCAAACTCATGCAAAAAAAAATCTAAGTCTCTGTAGATTGATTTTCATCCATCTGAAGTCATATTGCATACTTTACAACACTGCAACGTAGCCTATAGCTTATGAAATGTAAAGTGAAATGTTAAACAGTTACACCCGCCTGTATTGTCCTCCCTGGTGACCAAGCTACCGCCATGCAGAATATATCATTTCATTTCATTTAATCGAGTATTTGCATAGGGACAATGCACATTAATGAACACTTTAGACAAATAATGCTTCAAGTGTAAATATGCCGGATTTTAGCTTTGAGCTCATTTCCATCCGTAGTCCCTGACATACAACATATAAGAACATCACATTTATAATTAATATCCATGTGATTATAAATAAGCTGGTGGTTATTTTTCCACTGGAGATGTTTTCTTCACTGTTGCCACCGTCAGGTAAGAGGCGTGGCAGGTTTATGTTAAATGTTGGTGAATATCTTTGCATAGGCTATAGGAGATGCCTAATATAATTTACGTCCTCACAGTTTATACAGTATTTCAGCTTCAGCCTGAAGATTGTTTTTGCTGCTTGAACTTATGCTAATTCTTGGTCAATAAATACAAGTATAAGATCAGGTTAGTATGATTTGAACACAGCTTTGGACATTTTGATCCACCTAATGGTGATTTACAATTCAATTGACAAAAAAAACCAAACAACACTACTACCACATCTTACTAAGGCACCTTTTTTGAACTATTTTCTCTACATTATAACGGTCATCAGTCAATTCATCTGTTATTTTGTATATATTGATCGTTGTGTTTTTGTAATCTTAATGTGTGCATATGTGTAAATGTGTCTGTTGATTGTGTATATAGGATATACATATCTGTATACTGTATAATTTTACATTCGGGATTGTTGGAAACTGAGTAAGATTGACATTAAAGTTGACTTTGACTTGACTTTGAGACACAACTGAGGGATGTGTCTCTCAGTGAGATAATAAGAATAAAGCATCTCTTTTAAAATATGATTTAAAGTGAGGTCTTTTACTTCAAAATACTTTCTGATACTTTCTGAATATTCCTTTAGTTTTCAATCGAAGATAAAATAAACCCATGAGAAGGTAGACTAGCAAGAAAAGAGGACAGAGGGCTTTTGCTTTGAGAAGGCGGGGCTTTAAACAGCCTGTAACAAACATGGCTGACACTGCAGATTTAGATTTAATGGCATCTGTGATGCCAAACTTAAATCTGGCAGAAGTTGAATTTGAATATTACTTAAAAAATGCTCTATAGGACGAATTATTATCAACTTTAAAGCCACATCAATAGAGAGTTTATATTGATCAGGGTTTAAAGTTGGTGTAAGTTTAAAACATGGACTAAACCAGGACTCAAAGAGATGTTTTTTTGATTAAACCAAGTTTAAATCTAAGTTTCGGTGCAACAGATTGTAAAATCAACCCGTATTACATCCTTACTTCTGGTCGGTGTGATCATAACTCTTTGTTTCCTAATAGCTCTAGAGTAGAGACAAGTATAACGAGTGTTAAAATGCCTAAGACCAAAGATGTGAGTTGCTTTGGTTGTCCCTTTTCTTTCATTTCAAATCATATTGTATATTATATTTTGATCTGACATAACAAATCCATGTACAATCTTCTCAAGAGGTTTAGAAGCTTTGCAGCCTTTTATCTGTTTATCTGATGCTGACGTGTTCTCTGTGCTCTCCGTCTTCCAGAGACCAGCTTCCTCCTGGGAAACGCGCAGATCGTGGAGTGGCCCGTAGTTTACAGCAATGACGGATTCTGCAAGCTGTCTGGCTTCCACAGGGCTGAAGTCATGCAGAAGAGCAGCACATGCAGGTAAACCATTTATCTGGTTGTGTTGTGTTTTTATAAAGCAGTGTAAACGTGCATAGCTTTAGTTGTTTAATGCAAAGTAATGATAATTAGTGTGCTAATGGAGCGATAAGTGTTGTAGCTTTCTTGTAAGTGCGCTCACAGCGTAACTAAATATGCAAACATGTTCATGTGTATAATTACTTTACATTAGCATTCACTCTTTTAATGAATCTATATGTCTCCTGTAACCCCTGGGTGTTTTATTTTCTTAATGGTTTTAATTCTTCATGTAAAGTGGAACTAATAAGAACCAATATATCTTTACAGCACCAGCTTCCTATTAAGTTAAAACAACACTGTGACAAAGTGTCCTTTTTTAAAAGTGCTCCATTTATCATGCAGAAATCCCTGAAAGTCAATTCTTTATTCAGTTTCATCCATTATTCAAGCAGTGTGTGAGAAAGGGAAAGTGAAAAGATCAACAAGTGACGACCTCTTGTACCTTCCTGCTTCTGTCGTGATCATTAAAATCATCGCACTGGAGAGCAGTTTAGAGGATATTTAGTGTTTCATGTCTTGATCTCTATACTCCTATATCATGCAAAAGACGAGTGATGCTCAGAAACTCACACTGTAAAGACGAGGAGATAAAAAAAAAGATGGCACACCGCTGTGTTGGTGTCGGAAATGGATCCAATTTCTTCCTGGTCCAGTTTGAGGATGGTGTCGTTCTCGCCTGTCAGTCAGGACTTTTTTTTTTAAATACGACTCCAAAGGATGACTCCCATCCACCGGTGTCTCTCACATCTGACCTGGGGTGAGAGCCTGGACTAGTCATTGGCTAAAAAGGCTCCTTAAGACCCAGAGTGAGAGCAGTGAGATGTATTCGTCCACTTCATGCTGCTCTGGACAGCTCTCAGACACTGAAGAGTCACAGAGGGCTCCAACAGACGGTCTGCTGCCAACATGATGCAAGCTGGAGGCTCCTTAATGGGATCCAGTGACATTGTTTTCCTATCTCCTTGGGACCCGGTCCTCAAAGTTTTGAAAAATTAGACGTTAGTCTAGGCTAGTCTAAAACTTTTAGGGTAAAAACACACTAAGGTCCTAGTCTGTTCAGCCCGGTTCTAAAACAGGACCTCCAAGTTTCGTTAAGTCCTATCCTAGTCGGACTAAGGTCTAATGCCTGAAAAAGTTCTACCTGACTAAGGACTTATAGTCGGACGAATTGAGGATGGCGCCTAGCGGAGATCACCTATACTTTTATTATGTACTCTGTCCGGGTGTAACGTCTGTGTCAGGGCGTAATGAAAACTTTCACTACTGCTACCTGAAAAAAAAACAACTTCCATAAAAAAAAATTAGATTTAATGTTTACACTAACTGTTTAGAAACAAACACTATGGAAGTACTCGATGTCAAATAAAGTTACTGTAAAACCAACTTTGTTTATCCGGTTGTGTTTACACTGGTTGTTTTACTTTTATTTTAACTAAACGGTACTTCCGATTTTTTACCACATAATAAAGTCATTTGTTGAAACGGTAGAATAAATATAACTTTTATAAAAATTTATTTACCATGTCATGTAAAACGAGACCATTAGGTGACCTTTAGGTGGGGAGACCACCTAGTCCTATAGGTCAAAAAACCCTAGTTTGACTAGGGTTAGGACACCACAACAGCCAAACTTTATGGGCAAAACTTCTAAACTAGGTCTAATTTCGAAACCTAACCTGAAAGGACTAGACCAGCCTATAGTTTCACTAGGATTAGGACAAAAAACCAAACTTGAGGGTTTTAGGTTTAGACTAGACTAGTCATATTGCCTAATTTTCAAACTTGAGGGACCCGGGACCACTACATAACTTTGTCTTACTATATCTCCACCGCTGCTCAGTGCTTTTAATACGTAACTTCAGTTACTTCCTCTCTTTTGGAATAGAAAAGCTAGGGCAACTTAACGACGGTACCTTAATGTTTATACTACACAAAAAGTTAGAATTTTTTATTAAAGGTACAGTTTTTTCAAGTGTCAAACAGCATTTTGACAACTTTATATTTTGATACTTGTTATGCGTTGATCTTCTGATGTTTAGGGTCTCAGTGCATGTCCACTAACAGTGAATTTACAAAGGAGGTGATTGTCTATCGATTTTAGTCTAACTATATTGGTAGATATACCGCCGACCGATTCTTATTCTATTGAAATTGTTCTACGGACCACGTAATATGTCCAACAATATAATGGTCGTTACCCAGGAAACCAGCAGAAAGCGAAGGGCAAGACTACCTTTCCTGGTCTCACCGACCTAGTTCAATCAGGCTCGATCATCGATTGTGCAATCAATCGTAATGTCGGAACAGTAAACATAATCGAATGTACTTCATTGTAATTCATTTGGGTTGTACAATTTGTCATTCTCATCCCATCAGTAATAAAGCACTTGGGAACTTCTATGACAGTGTGCGACACTAAGATAAAGATATTATGTGTTAAATTCGGGTCCCCCTTGTACGATGTGCGATTTAATCGTAGGACGGCTAGAAAAGATGAAGTGCGATAGATGTGTTTACCAACTGTAATTTGTAATTTTTCCTGTCCCGTCAAGTCTCTCTTAGTTCTCCTCTCCGTCCGGTCGAAACGTACTTGAAGGAACGCCTGCTTCAAAGTAACACCACTATCACTCCCATCAGTAGGAAAACACTGTTCCTGGTCACCACTGCCGCTAAACCACTGGCATCACAACAATCAAGTACACTCGCAAAGTGTGTTTGTTTACCACAAAAGTTGGGGGAAAAGGGGTCAAAATGCTTTGAAAAAAAAAAAAATGAACGTTTAATAGAAAATAATAATATATAACAAATAACTCCGAGAACACCAACAATTCTATAAAGAGGGAACTTAAAATATTAATATCAAAAAGCTTTATTACAGGGTCACCTCAGGGGGCCTTCCCCTCCCCTGTAAGACGTGAGTTATCTGTAAAGTAAGGTGTAGATTGTGAAGTTTTATATTTTCTATGCTCAAATTACCCCCTTTAAACCCCTAAAAACCCTGTGTTCGTTCTTCGAGAAATTAGTGATAAGTCGAAGCAAGGACATCACAATTCTATCCAATTACCAGGGAACAAGTAAAGTTTACATCCCCAGTCCAGAGTCCAAAAAAAAGGGACTTTGTGAACTGAAATATCTCCTAGGATTTCCTCCATGTGAGACGTTGGCAACCTTTAATCCTTAGGAATTACTCAGACGTGTCACAGTGTTTCAAATAAATGTTAACAAATACACGTCTAGTTTTACTGGGGGGGTGGGG
>NW_011358796.1:404340-408192 GCF_000735185.1 Notothenia coriiceps | reverse complement strand
CAATTCGCCCAGCCAATCAAAATTGGTACTTTTTTCTCCCCAGGATAGTCCCACCTCTCTAGCAGGCACTACACATGGGGTTAAAAGTTCTCTGAACTAAGTTCTCTTTTTGGTGTGAACGCAAAATTCCAGGCACTATCGGAACTAAACGGGAAAGTACGGGTAAAAGTACTCTGGTGTGAAAGCGCCTATTGTCTCATTTGTATGCATATATTTTGCTTTCCATCTCTAAATGACAAACACTGGTTATGCATTGTCGAAACACAATAAAAATACTTTTGATCAGAACATTCTATCACTGTGTTGGATGATGCTTGACTATCTGCTATCCTTACCTAACCAAACTGATGTGTTAAAGACCCTACTGGAAACCATCTTTGCACATCACAATCTGACACCCCACGATAATTTCTTAGTTTCTCCTTGGTGTCCTAATCCTTACCCCTCTCCTCTGCTGTGAAATTTTTCAAAACTGTGAGGTCAGCACCAGCTACAACAGAAAAGTCAGCCTTTGTTTGGAGACAAAGGCCTGTGACAAATCACTGACAAAACCTTGTGTGTATTGCACTTCGAGGTACAATAGAGGACAAGATAGTGTGTCAGCTTCCTTTCCACTGTCAAGGCTCTCTCTGCCAAAGCGCTGCCTGAAAAGCAATTAGGGAGACGAATGCATGATTTGAAATTAATTCCTTTTGTCAAGCAAATGGAGGAGAAAATATTTTTTTTCAGATTGACTCATTGTGGCACAGAGTCCAAAGACACACACAAACCTGTCATATGTTCAAGAAGTTTCTTACCCTCAAAACTATATCTTTATCCCCTCTTTCCTTATTGTTCTATTTGTATTATCAGTTCTTTTAAAAGAGAAGCAACTATCACATCTGGGTCGGAGTGAAAATGTATACAATTTGTTGAAGTTTTTTCCTGATGTCGTCCCTCTGCTTTGCCTTGACTCTGTGAATTACGGAGTTTGGTGGACAGAAATGTTTTGCTAAAGATACATTTACTGCTGTTAACATTAGCTGCTATCAGCTAGTTAGCCGTTAGCTTACTTAGCCGTGCTGCGAGTATTAGAAGTTTGAAGCACCTGGAGAATGTTGTTGTTTACGCCGCAAGCATTAAAGCTTGATTAGCTGGAAGGACAAGGTATTCAGGCACAGAGGGAGAAGGATTTTTGCGGCCTTAAATGTTGTGGTGAAAGAGTGAAGGTCAATTTGAAAGTAAAAGTTGACCTTTTGAGAAGAATGGAGCCCTTTGCATTATTTGACAACAACCTCAACCTGGTCCTTGCATCCATTATCGATGAGCATTCATGAAAAGGGTTGACCAGACGTTGATTGTCCAGCATCTTGGAATCCTTGATCCCAACCCACAGTAGGTTGTACTTGTTAATGTATTGAAGCTGATCTACCATGTATGTGGTTGACCCTGCAGCCAAATTAGGCTTAATGCAGCGGTGTCGAAATGTCAGTTCATGGTCTATTAACACCAAGCAACTGCACGACAATTCACGCTTTTCTACTCTCTCATGGCAGGGTTATACTGCTTTGGATTGGCGGTTACGTGATTGGCTAAAGCAGACAGTTCTTGTATTGCGTTTTTCGAAGGAGTTGATTTCGTTTCAATTGATTTGGTGCAGATGCAGCCTAAGAGCTCTATAATGTGAAGACTGTATATATGAGCAACTATTTGCCAAAAACTACAAGAGGAAGAGAAGAACTGGGGAGAGCACGTCAACTGAATATCAAAATAGTTTAGAGAGTTTTCGGTTACACGAAAATATTTCTCGACAGGCTTCAAGTAAAGCGTTGATGTCAGATTCACCAGTGTCTTGACCAATCGGTGTCCTGTGAGGAGCTAAACGCAGCTAAGGGTGTTGTTTAGGTGTGTGTGAGAATGTGAGGCAACTAAGAGGGACAACACAAAACTTCAAAGGGGATAGAATTTATGCTGCAAGCAATAGCAACAGTTTGAACGAAACTAGAGAGTGTTTCGTAAATTGAAAGTGTAGCAAATAACAGAATTGAAGGCTTTTTTTCGATGAAAAATGTTCTCTGTGTTCTCTTGGATAAAGGTTATATTTACAGATGAGTTTTCCAATCACCTGCCATGTTTTTCTTTGCCTGACCTTTTCGAACAAAAACAATTCCAATTGTTCTCTCTTAATAAACCATATGACCTGTCAGGTTAAAACAGAGTAATAACTCTCACTGACATGCCCTCTACCTAGCAAGACAAACAAGGGAAAGTGTGCAAGAGGCGCATGAAGCCTAAGATGGAGCAACTGTAACTTCAGAAAGGGCCTGTATCTGCACCTATAGAGCTCATGCACGTGAGTTTTACACAAGCCATGTCTCCAAATGAATGGAGAGGGAAAATAACTCGAGACATTTTCATACTCCTGCATACATCTGATCTGCAAATACATAAGAAAAAACAACATATGAAAAGTTTAAAACTGATTCCTTTTCAAAACATGCACTAGTCCCAATAGCCGCTTTCACACCAAGTGTAGCAGGGCCTTGTTCATTGATATCAAAGTTGCTCAGTGGATCATACTTTTTTTGCCCAATGATGTCACAAACTGACACAGAAGTGTTGTGCCGCCGTTTGGCCAATAGTCAAATTTGCTTCAACACCTGACTCACTTTCTGAGGCTGGGATTGAACCCCCACAGTACTCCTGAAAAGAACATGGTTGTTGATGGGAAACAGGCCTGTCTGAGTTTTAATGACAGGACTCCCAGGTGACTGTGTNNNACGGTCTGCTGCCAACATGATGCAAGCTGGAGGCTCCTTAATGGGATCCAGTGACATTGTTTTCGGAGGGGGGGGGGTCATTTTTGTCCTGCAATACAATTGTATAACTTTGTGACACTGGTGCAGACTCATTAAGGATTCCTAATTTCTCAACGGTTGCAGAGTTGTACCTCTTTAGACCTCTATAAAGTCAAGTGTTTCAGGGAAAAACCTGAAACCTGACCCCTACATTTGAAATTGAACAAGGGACCATTTAACTATTTAAACACTACAGGAAGAAGCTGATAGTTATTAAAGAGCTTCTTGCTTTGTGTCCCAAAATCCCCAAATTTCCATTAAACTGTATCGTTTATATTTTGAAGTGTTAATGTGGAATGAAATGTCTGTAGAGTGGCGAAGTCCCTCCCCTTCCGGGGGACCTCCATGGGACCTTATTTCGGAAAAACTATTAATTATTAAGTCAAGGGAGAGAGAAAGATTATCTTTCGATCCCGTTTGAATTGTGCCTCGAATTACACATATGATGTTTGTCAATTTAAAAGATAATTTTGCAAGTAAAAAAAAAAAAAAAGTTTCGTAAAACTGTGAAGTAACACATTTGTTTGTGTGAAACGCTCAATGAACTACAACACACGTCACCAAGATGGCCGTCACTACTGTCTTGTCAACAAAAGGATTGGCTACCCTCACTATCACCACAATGAAACACGTCCAGAAGAATGTCATGCAAAGCTGCCTGCCTTCCTTTGATTCTCTCTGAACTGCCTGGTCCTTTTTAATGTTAATGCAACCAATCTGTGCATTTAATAGATATCGTAGAAGTACACAATCGAGCAACGACGAACTCAGCATTACATTATAGCCGTACTACGCATAATTCTATACAACCCTGAGAGGACACTATAACTATGAGTCAATATCATGAAATATGATACACCACCGAGATAACAGATGAATGACTGATGAGCGTTATAAAGTCGAGAAAAATAGTCCAAAAAGGTGCCTCTTAGTAAATGGTAGTGGGCTTTGTCAGTTTTTTTGTCAATGAATTGTGAATCACCATTAGGTGGATCAAAAGTCCCAAAAGCCTGTG
>NW_011358796.1:396618-404295 GCF_000735185.1 Notothenia coriiceps | reverse complement strand
AGTAGGAGCCCTGCTGGGACTCCCAGCAGCTTCTACTGAAGCCTTCCGAGTAAATCGCCAGAACGCCGACACCTCCTCATCTCCACAGCTCCAATTTCTTTGTTTTTGTTGCCATAAGTTAGTCTCTCTTCGTTGGTGCGTGGGGCTAATGCAAATGCTAATATAGCTAATGCCAGCAAATACAATGGCGGCTTCAAAAAACTTTTCAGAGTTTTACGGGGCGTGGTTTGCAATTCATATCAGAAATTGGTACTTTTTTCTCCCCAGGATAGTACCACCTCTCTAGCAGGGACTAAAAAGGGGGTAAAAGTTCTCTCAGTTCTCTTTTCGGTGTGAACGCAAAATTCCAGGCACTAACGGAACTAAACGGGAAAAGTACCGGTAAAAGTACTCCGTTGTGAAAGCGCTTAATGATTCAACTTCAACTGCATTTCAGGTTTTAAAAGGGGAACATGTTGAAATGAGTATTTGATTCTTCCTGCTGATGAATTCTTGTTTAGCAAATCACTTCGTACTAAGCAAGACAAATGATCTACAGTATGTCTGCACACATTTTATGAATTGAGGTAATTCTATATTTTTCCACAGGCTGCTTGAAGAGCAGATCCTGATGAAAAAAATCCAAACAGTAGATTTTAAAGCCTCTTAAAATTGCCTGTGGAAGTCATGTGTGAGGATAAAAAAGGCGAATTCTCGAGGCCAATTCAACGGTGTACCTATAATCCCTCTAAATTAGATTCTCACAACAGTTTGATATGAACTGGAGACGAATACAGAATACTTTAAGCATTGGCTCCAGGCATGCTATCACACAGAAAGCAATAAAAAAGTTCTTTTTTTGTCCCTCTGCCATCGACTAATTTTCCTATATTTCAGGGAGCATCAAGGAACATGCACACAGCTAGAAGAAGAAGGATTTCAAAGTAAAGGATGTATGTGTTCTGCCTGTGTCCTGCCTTTCTCTACCCAGCTATCCTCCTCCGCCCTCTGACATCACAGGTCCCTTTACGTTGCTTTTCCTCACGATTAAGAAGAGCTATCTTCCGCCGAGCCATCTGCCATGACACCGTGCACAGTAGCTATTAACAGCTGCAAGTCAAATCAGCAGCTGCTTCTATAGGTGTTAGCCACATACCTGTCACCCTGGCACCTCATAATCTTGTCAACATGGGATTTTAGAGTCTTGTAATCTGCCCCTCAGCGACAGATGTGCTGTTATGATACCCAGAAGAGAAGGGCAGGGGATTATAGTGTTATCTCCCGCTCCTCTATTAGTCACATGCAGGTTTCAGCTTTTCTTCAGGAGACAGCACATCATTGGATGCAGGGGGTTTGACTGGTGTCTGACATGTGTGAGGATGAAGCTATACAACAGGTTAAATACGGGGGATCAAGCGTAAATGTTTTATTTTCTTCACTGAAAGTATTCAAGGATATCGGCTCCTATGTAGCTGGATGTTTCTTTGTGTATCAATGCGGCTCTGAGCATCCCTTATTCATGAATACCTCCACATGAATATAAAGATGGAGAGTTCAAGAGGTGTCCTAATGTATGTGCCGCGAGCAGATGGTGTTTATAGATGATTCATTTAGAAATATGCACAACAAACCAAAAAGTATTCGCTACATTTCTGAACACAGTTTAAATGTGAGTTCAACTAAAACCTGGTTAATGGTGCAAACACTAAATTGTTAAAGTGTTAAGCCATTATATTATACTGTCACAGAAAAATAAATAGAAAAAGGCGTATGCAGTTGAAATGTATCAGGAAAACAACCGGAAACTGCTTATATTAGTATTGTTAGAAATTAAAATCAATGTTGATATGGCGTAATTTGAATTAAATACACTATTTGATTTAAATCAGTTTTATTCTGAAAACCGGAAGTTCTCACTATTAGCTTAACACTTTTATTCTGAAAATTCGTCACTTCCGGTTAGCATTTAGCATCTGGCGGAATCATACAATTTCAAACCTTGAACCAAGGTGAAATGACATGTGATGTTGTACACTGATCACACTGGGATTAGCACTCATTTATTGACGCTGAATAATGTGTAGCAGGGAATGTTTAAATAACCACAGACGCCAGAATGATGCAATTTAGCTACAGGAAAAGGCAGGAATTGCATTGGACCCGCCCCCCGACAACGCCGGCCAATAGGAGAAGACCTCAGATGACAACAGGAAGAGCAAGCCAAGAATTGAGCGCTTCGACCCCCTGACCTGAACTGACCGGTCGTTGGATGTGGAGAGCGCCTCCACTCGCACATTTCATTTTGTACACCACCGCATCTTTTGTGTAATTAAATGCTGTTAACTTTTATAAGCTTCCCTTGACTGTTTTCAGTCTCTCCTGCCTTCAGGGTTCTAGAATTGCTTTCAGTATACAATTACAACATGAAGTAAACCTGCCGGAGAGCACCTTACAGATAAACCAGCATCTAGTTTAGGGCGGGACTAACTTTTGTTTGACATCATGTTGTATGGTTTGCTGGTTGTCTGCGTTTTCTGAAACCCTTTCAAAGTGTTTTCAGTTCATTAAAGTTAATTGTAACATCTGGTCTCGTAAAAAGCTTGTTAAGCATTTGGCGTTTACTTCTATTTCGAAAAAAAACAAGATGGCACTGCCAAAAACAAAGATGGCGATGGTCCAAATGCAAAACAAAATGGCCGAATTCCAAACCGACCCACACGCACTCCTACTCTGTGACAAAATGACAAAGATCAAATGGGTTTGACTCAGCACCTACAGTAGGTTTATTTACACCGAAATCCTTTCAGAACCCCTACATTTTGTTCCTCTGTAATGTCCTTTATATAAAGTATGTTTCTATGCTATTTATTGTTCTTTTTTATTTCTACACCAAGTTTTTAATAGTGTGTGTCAATAAAAGTGCTATGTTCAACACATGGCTTCCTAGAGAACTCCCAATTCATCTGTTTTAATTCTGCACCAGTAATCACACTCACAAAACTGGAAAAGTGCCCGCACCGGCGGCAGCCAGCTGTGTCTTCAACAGGCATGCAAACATCTGTAAGAACCAGGATCCATATCACTGGTGAGTCTATTTAAGGTAATAGCTTCCCCTGGCACAGGCCATCTGACAGAGCTAATTACGATGAAGTCTCGGCTGGGAGGTTTTGCACGCTGCCTTAAAACCCTAAACACAGACAAGCAGGCTTTTTATTTTTTTTTATTATGTTTTTCTTTCTTTGTTTTCTCAAATCACTGTTCCGTTTCTTAAGCACTCCTAACTCCCAAACGGAGGCCTTCTCCTCTTCCTCCTCCTCTTCCTCCTCCTCAGCATGACAGTGTAGGAAGCATTTGATTGACAGGTGAGGCATTTCTGGTGCTGACGTCCCTCCCAGGTGTACCGTCTACTCACCGGGGTGGATTTCAAACACACGCACGCACGCATGCACGCACGCACGCACGCACGTGCGCACACACACACACACACACACACACTTACGGCCACAGGGGTATTGATGAATTTGCGCCTACCGAAAGACGGCTAGAAATATGGAACTGAAATGACAGGGCACTAAAAATATAATGGACAGATTGTTTGGGATATCGGTACAGATTTTCANTGTGTGTGTGTGTGTGTGTGTGTGTGTGTGTGTGTGTGTGTGTGTTGATGTGGACTTGAGTCCTTTGCTCTCACTAGAAAGCAGGAAACAAGAGCGGTCATTGTGTTCTTTACACACTGAGTTCAGTGCAACAGCTGCTCTCCTCTCTGTTTTCAGTTCTTTAGACGCTTAAATCCCCTCTCTCCTTTATGACCAGTTTCCCAGGCTGGCCGCTTTTTGGGATTCTTTCAGTTGTTTCTCACTTTTTGACATAAGAAGTGCTGCTGGAGGTGGCGATGATAAGCTAGGGGGTAACGCTAATTCCTCCCAAATTGCAAAAGACTTCATCATTTATTTATTCAAGTAATCATCAATTAACTTCCAGGCCACCTCACCCGCGTTCGACCTGTCATCAGACATGTTTGTTTGGTTTGATCCAGAGACTTTAATCTGTTTCTCATCACAGTTTCTGCTCTTAACAGCCTGTCAACTGAGAGGATTGAAAACTGACAACGTAAGACATCTTTCCTTCCAGCGATGCGGTGATTTTTCGTTATTCAAGAGAATTTCAAGACGATTGTTGATGGTCATTTATCCGTTTTTGTCGCTCATGACAATATTAAATTCAGAGCCTTATGGTTACTGATCAGGCCATACACGCACGCGCACGCACGCACGCACGCACGCACGCACGCACGCACACACACACACACACACACACACTTACGGCCACAGGGGTATTGATGAATTTGCGCCTACCGAAAGACGGCTAGAAATATGGAACTGAAATGACAGGGCACTAAAAATATAATGGACAGATTGTTTGGGATATCGGTACAGATTTTCATTCTCGTCGCTACAAATAACAAACGTCACATATCTATTATTCTTTAATTTAGTTTGTGTATTTGTGTATGTGTTACTGAACATGTCATGTCTTGAAGCTGGAAGTGTTCTGGGACCAACTGACAATATCCCAAAATAATGTTGGGTTTCTTTCGATAACGAGGAGAAAGTTTGTGAAAGCTTTGAACTTGTTGTTCCCCCAATGCACACAAACAGTGCCAGAACTGAATAGAAATAACAAATAAATAATTGTCATCTTCTTCGAAAAATATTTTGTATTCTGCCGTGCCAGTAAATCCTATTAGCCATGAGATAAAGAAGTAAACTAAAGAAAAAAAAGAAAAATGAAAAACACTACCCCTTGGGCCAAATTGACAAAAAAAATTATATTTGAATATATGAATAAATTCAATACAAAAGCAATCTTTCTCTAACGTCTAGATGACATGGTTATCTGCTCATGGTTTTGGATGTGGAGGACAGTTCTGTAGTTAATCTGCTTCGAGAAATACAATTATATTATAGTGTGTACAGAGAGGGGAGTGAAATCGTTTTAACTTTGTGAGACAAAACCGATCACGAGGACTCAAGAGTTGTTGCTTTACAGAGTGTGTTGGGAAAGTAATAACTTCCTTTATAGATTTTGTGTGGATGCACACGGTCGTGAAACATAAGGTTATAAGGTTTGTAGAAGAATATGAGGTCAGGCTGAAAAAAGAAGGCTGAAATGGGATGACAGACAAATAATATACTTGTCAATTGGTGTTTCCTAACCCCCTGCCCCCCAAAGAAAACATCTTTTTAGACATAACTTTGTGACTGTTTCCATTAAAAGAAGGACTTTCAAGCTTTGGACTTTTCCACATGTTGGGTATAGCCACAACGATAAAACACCAGTGTGGTTTCTTTATCCACAGATACACGTATTCATCATGGATCATCTAATGAAAGCTTTAGCGCAAGTTCAATAAGGAAGACCTAACCATGAGTCACTTACACGTCACTCTATTGCTCTCGCCCCCCTCATTAAACACGTGGGCGTCACCCCTCAGCAGCCAATTGCTGCACACGTTAAAATCCTTAAATGCCTGGTGACCACACGCAACCCTCCTCCACCCCTCTCGCCTCCCGTCTCCTCCAGGACAAAGCTAACCTTCCTCCTCCAGACCGGTCCCACCTACTTATCACCACCACCAGTGTCTAGACCCCGGGGATTTTCATCGGAGCGGTTCTTTCCCTCCCGAATGATTATCCTGCAAACCGGGGCCTAATCGCCAAACACCATTCCATTCTCCTGTTGTATTATCATGGCAATTATTTCATCTATATGACGTGTAACAATAAATATGTATTCCATACATCACGTCTCTCCGGTTTGAACTGATGTTTGTTGATTTCTCAAGAACCAAAAAACGTCATTCTTAACACCGTGGGTCTTCGGCAATACTCCCAATCAAATTAATGTCTTTCATGACAATCTGAGGAAAGCATTACAGAACATTAAAGGTAAGATATTTAAGGTCGCTTTCCAAATGTAAGAGGAAACAATAAGTCAGAAATTACGCTTTCAACAAACTAATGGAGCTGAGGCTTGAACAGTTAAATACGCGCTTTGTACTTGTGATTTTGTTAATCATGGACTCATTGTTACAGAAAGTTCAAAACAAAAGAAAGCAAATCTCTCATTGTTTTTTTTGTGCGAGAACAGAAAAGCCTCCTGAAGCCTATCAACTATGCGTCAGGGCAATGAGACTTGGCAATTATAAAATGACATTTGATCACTTGTTTGATGCCTGATTGGGATTTACCACCCAAAGTAAATTATCTTGGACTAAAACTGATGTCAGCCAAGTAAGATTCATTTCTATCAGATTTGGTTTGGTTAAGCTGTAGCTAGATCAGCTTTTCTGTCTTTTAATTACACTGATCAAGACCAAGAACTACTAAGACTACACTGAGTCATCATTATTTGAATTTTACGATTATTGTCATACATCAAAGGAGAATACTGCTTGCAGAAACCTTAATGAATAACTCAAATCAAAATGGAGGATTTCAGTCCTCTGTGTGATGGATCAGGACAGACACAATATTCAATTCCTTACATACTTAATGTATTACTAATATCTTGCTTTATAGTTTGTTACTGTCAATTTAAACATGTGTATTTTCTACTTTTTTAATGCTTTTTTTTCTATTTGAGATGTTTGCATTTTGGATTATTTATTTCTAGTCTTTTAATTCTCTAATGTACAATGCCTTGTCTTTTTATGCTGCTGCAATGCAAACATTTTATTGTGCGTAGACGGCTCTGCTAAGATTGTTCCCTAGTTTAGGTTTTATGTTAGGTTCCTGTTTTATTTTGATAGTCTTGTCTACCCTCATGTGTCTAAAGTACATTTCCTGCCTTGTCTGTTTTCCCGCTGTTGTGATTTTCTAATTGTCTTCACCTGGTGTTGTCTGTCTAGTATATATAGTTCTCGTCTTCCCCTGTCTCGTTGCCAGATTGTCTTGTGTGTTCCAAGCATTCCAGCGTTAAGATCATTTGTCATTGTCCATAGAGTTATCGTCGTAAAGAGTTAGATTAAGTAAGTATTTTTGTATTAGTTTTTGATAGTATAGGTTAGGCAGTTTATTGAGTGTTTGTTTAGTTATTTTATGTATTCAGTGTGTAATGACCTGTTTACATTAAAACACTTTATTTTGATATTTGTTTGTCTCTGCATCGTGCATTTGATTCCACGCCTTTGTACAGCCGTAACACATTTACCAAATTGGGATTAATAAAGTACTTTGTATCTTATCTTATCGTATAAGTGTACAGGTTTTGTTTTAAAATAACTGCTATATGAAATAAAAAAATAAAAAAATAAATGAATAAATAAAAAAATAAATACATAAATTAGACCCTCCAGAAAAAAACGCGATTCTGCGATCGCAGAATTTACCGCATAATCATCAAAATGGCGCAGATTTTTAAAAGGCCGCATATTTATCAAAAGGCCGCATAATCCCTGCATTTTTCCACACAAAGTTGAGGAAAAAAAAAGTTAACTCGTCTTGACGTGACGTCATCAGCTCGTGCATCACAGAATGTAAACAACACTGTATAGAGTGAACGTGTGGAGCTCACACGATAGAGAAAACACCAAGATGAAAAAATCTAATCCATCTCATTTACCGACGAACATTTCTACTAAAGACCGGGCAAAAAGTGGGGGGAAACTATTCTGCACCCCGTGCAACTGTGTGT
>NW_011358796.1:392823-396440 GCF_000735185.1 Notothenia coriiceps | reverse complement strand
CGTCATCAGCTCGCGCATCACAGAAGGTAAACAACACCGTAGAGTGAACGTGTGGAACTCACACAAGAGAGAAAACACCAAGATGAAAAAATCAGATCCATCTAATTTACCGACGAACATTTCTGCTAAAGAACGGGGAAATCAGTACCCCGATGTCTTTCACGAAAGTGGGGGGAAACTATTCTGCACCCCGTGCAACTGCGTGTTGGAGCATAAGAGAAAATCGACGGTGACGACCCACTTTGATTCATTCAAACATTCGAAAATGCTTTCTGCTGCTGCGGAAAAGAAAGCCAAACAACTCACGTTCACGAGGCATCAACCTCCAAAACCCTTTCGAGGGCTACAAGAAACGAAGTGAGTAGCCTACAAGATTGAAGCTGGTCAGATAACGAACGAGTAAATGAAAACAGAATGAGGCGGAGAAGTGTGTGTGTGTGGGGGGGGGATGTGTGTGTGTGAGATTAAAATAGCCCAATTGCTTTTACAATAAATAAACATTGAATGTGTTTAATTGAATAGTAAAGGGGTTTAACGTTAGTGGTAGGTTGTGCGTGAGAGAGAATAAATAAGACAGCCCAATATTTAAAAAAATTGTAATTCTTTTTCCCCGCATATTTAGCATATTTCGCAACTTTCCGCATATTTCGCAACTTCCCGCAATTTCACCGCATAAAATCACATAAAAACCCCGCATGTTTAATCGCATAATCAAGAATTTTAGACCGCGTTTTTCTGGAGGGTCTAATAAATAAACGAATCAATAAATAAATCTTAGATCGAGACCCTTGGTCTGGGTCTGAGGTCTGGGTGCCATGATGACAGCATTCAGCGAACCAATCAGCTGCCTCAAAGCCTCAGTCTTCCAGCCACATTGATACGCATCACAAGGCGGTAAACCATCTGTTTCCTCTCTCTCTCTGCAACACACTCAAACATTGGCAGTGGGCAGCGGTATGATTTCGCAGAGAGAGCAGTTTTTTTTTAGACACCCACTGTTTTTCTCTTTCATTGGCCACCCTGGCAGCCGGCTGAGATTGGTAATTGAATTAGTGGGCTGGGGACATCCTGGATTATTGCTTCCGTAAGAAAGTATATCCTGCAGACATTCCTGCAGTACGGTTTGCAGTCCAGACGAGGGACAAGTGTCCAAAACATGTAAAAATAAGAAATGATGATCAAACACATGATGTTGAAATGAAGTTAATTAGCTCAACGACCAGCATTACAGGTTTTTCAGTGAGCCATTGCTGTAACTTAACAAAAAAGGGAAATGAGATGCTCTTTGACTTATAAGGGTAGCAGTGGAACAATGCCTAATCGGGTCTCAATTTAAAATCCCACAACTCAAAGCTTAGGTCTAAGAAAGGAAAGGCCATTCTGTGTGAGTTATACAAAGGCTGCTTGATAAATTATCATTTTAAGTTCATTTACTTTTTAGATTTCATTCATTTCTGTGTTATTATAGCCTTTTTTAATAGCTTTTTTATAACAAAAATATTCACTTTAGGAGATATATTGTATTTGATAATTGAAATATATAACCCAAATTAAGTATACACTGAAAAAACTGAACCGTTGACTTTAATTAAACGTATTATCTCAACGAAAACACACAACCGTATTGAAAGCTATGACAATACGTTTAACCTAATATTCTTTATTTAAACATAATAGTAATGCTTTCAACTGACCTACTAGAGTTATGTGATGATCTATTGACATAATACATTCAATTAAAGTCAACGGTTCAGTTTTTTCTCTGTATTTTGAAAACATATACCCCTTAAATCAGATCCTTATCTTACCATAAAAGAAACAAAACCATCACAGAAAGAGATGAGAGAGTCTTGAGAGTTATTCCATGACATTAATCAAGCTGCTAGTTTCCAGCACCTGACGCACACCGACCTCAAATAACCAGAAGAATTTTCAATTACGTGTATTCCAAAATTAGCATAGAGATACGATTATGTCAAAGTAGGTGTTTTAAAGTTGTGGAAATCTGCTTCGGTGAGTTCTTAGAATGAAATGTCAACATAGTAGATTTCACGCATGAGAGCTCTGGAAATGTCATTCTGTCCGGCTATGTCATCAGACCATATTGTCTAAAGTTGTCAAATTGGGTATTACATCTTAATGTACAGCAGCCTACGAGAATGATGATATTGTAAAACCTTTCAAAGAGAGCCTCGGAGTTAAATTAAATTGAATAATTACATTTTTTTTAATGGGTTATGGTTGATTTAATATCAGTCTTCCCCACCTGTGCTCTGTCATTTTTGTCAGGCTGTTTCACCGCTAATTAATCTCATCAAATCCGTCCTGTACCGGCAGCAGCTGCATCACTCACCGACTGAAGAGACAGAGAGGTCAGAACCGCCACCATCTGGTTCCTTTCCAGAAAACACTCCACGACTCTCGGACAAATGTACATGTGTGATGACAAACAAGTGCCCCAGATCCCTCGACAGTTATCCATTTCATCACACTAGTCAGACAGCTAATCCAACCTCTGTTTACACGAATCAGCTGCATGACAGCAATCTGAAGGTACCGACATCTGCTTCAGACGGGGATTTGCTGCAATTCCCAGGGTGCCTTTTGATGTGAAAACTCCAGAAAGTTAAGAGCGTCATGTTGACATCGCTAAACCAAGAGATAGATTACGTAACATTTGGCTGCATTGCATGGTGTTGTATTAATGCCACAGTTGGTATAACGTATTTCTTGCAGGTTACCAATTGACTATAACAGTTAACTCATCTTGTGCATCAGTAAATACAGCGCTAAATCCCAGATCAAACGGCCCGTCCACACAGCAGCGTTAAAAAAATCTTCCAACGCTTCTCTGCCCATTAACTTTGAATGGGAGTGACGTCACTTTGCCTCGCTTTTCGCCAAACTGCATTGTGGGGAAGCAAAGTGTAGATTTCCAGGATTTCCAGGATTTTCAGGATTCAAAAGTTGAGTAATGTTCAACTTTCGAAACTGAGGTGGAAGCGTCAGCCAATCAAATCCCGTTTATGCAAAATCTGACAGTACAATCGCTAGCCAATCAAAACGCGTGTAAGCTGGGAGAGAC
The DNA here is from genome assembly GCF_000735185.1 of Notothenia coriiceps. Lineage (NCBI taxonomy): Eukaryota > Metazoa > Chordata > Actinopteri > Perciformes > Nototheniidae > Notothenia > Notothenia coriiceps. The sequence continues at coordinate 393,355 of NW_011358796.1, read as the reverse complement.
ATCATTTCCTCATATACCAAACGAGAAATTACGGTAGCAAATCACCCGGTTCTTTACGACCAGAACTATTTACCGGGATACAAACCGGAGGAACCAGGCATGGAGGGAGGTGGCAGAGACAGTGGGTGAAACTGGTAGGTTTTCGTCCTGTTTGGGGAGTTTATATATATATATATATATTGCTCGCATAAAATCCCCGGGGTTTTTTGCTTTGTATGTCGGGGGCGGGAGATTCATGTGATTGGTTGTTGGTCGCGTTGCTAGCAAAAAATCCCCAAGCTTTCACACACGCCCACCTCCAAGATTTTCAAGATTTTTTTAACGCTGCTGTGTGGACGTACCGTTACTGCTCAAACCCCTCTTTTGCAGCCCTGTTAGAGAAACGCAGATTGTGGGTCCTTAGCTTGAAAAAAATAAATAAGAGGAGGCGGAGCTAATGCCTGATCAGAATTCTACCGGAGATAAAGTTAAATTCGGTTGTGATAAAACGCCATCCTGTTTAAACCACGTCAAGGATTATTTCTGAAATAGT
>NW_011358796.1:387907-392815 GCF_000735185.1 Notothenia coriiceps | reverse complement strand
AGTCTTTCAGTTTCCATTGATCACCATTACGACGAGTAAGAGTTATAGCCTTCTTGAGCGCTCATCTGAATTCTGCTAAACTTATCAAAAAGAGTAAGTCAAGTCTACCGCTCAACCTTCCAGCTTCAAGTTTCGGTCCTCAACGGCTATAGTCCATTAAGTAACTAAATCGATCAATGTTTAATGTAAACTGATTCATTTTTATGGTTAAAGCTCTAGTTTAATTAAGTTAACGTTGACTCCAGCTTTACGGTTACAACTATCAAGTCTGTATGTTTAAACTTGCTCAATTTTTTTTCTCAAAACTATAGTCCTTTTGGTAACTAAATGATCATATTAAGTTAAAAAATAAATATCATCTCATGTTACTTAGGACCTGATAGTTTAACATAAACGAGCTATAGTTGCTAACGTAAAGCTGGTCATTCTTCACTAAAAAACCTATAGGAGGTCTTTCTTATTTTCGATTTAGCCGACGGTATGTGGACCGTATGGTGTCTTCATAGAACTACGGTACTGCAAGAGGGATTTCCCTGTGCACTGCACATCCGCTTTTTGCGTTGTATTTGTGCTTTTTTCGGACCAAGGTTTTCGTATTATAGTGTCGAATAGCTCAAGACGTCGCCACCAACATCAAGCGTCCGGTTTAGGGTTTCGGGACCTCTCGTTTGTGAATTTGAGGCATGGACGCATCAATACCTTCGACGAGTCCTTGCTAACCTTCGCCAAAGTACTGGGATACGGAGGTCCCTTCACCGAGTATTCGGTTTCCCGCTTGAAAATTGTCTGTCCTGCTACGACCCCGCCGTCCAATCTCGCCGCCTCGGTCGACACACGACACACTCTCGTCTGTCGTCTCCCGCCTCTTGCGCCCATGCCTAACACTCCGACCGTCCCCCGCCCCCCTACCACTAACCACCACCGGCTCCGACCTCTTCGTTGAACTCACTGTTTTTGGAGCTTAAAACTGACCCCCAAATCTCCCCACCAACCGTGCTCTCCTAGTCATGGCACACACAACATGCGCTCTCCTCTTCTGTATGTACCAAGGGACTAATATTCTGGTTGACAAGGGAGTTTCTATTGTTGTACCAGAGCGAGCTATCCGCATTCTCTCAGAACACCTTCCTTCCCTATCCTATTGAACCGCCTCTGTTGTACTCTCCCTATGTCCGTCAGTGTTTCATCTCAATTGACAAAGTAGCAAACCCAGCCCGCCGACGCCCCACTCCCTCCATTCATGTTCCTCACACTGCACCCCCGTTATCTAATCTTCACAAAATATCCCTCACCTCATTCCATTTACTCCCACCGGACCGTGCTTTCCTATCTCACCCAAATGCTCTTTTCCCATTCCAGTCACAGCAACGCTGCTCTTCTGCTCTAATTTAACAAGGGCCGTGGCTATTGCGGACCTCCAACGTCATCTCTCTCTTTTCTTCTCTTTTTCTTCCGGCCCTCCGCCATAATATCTAATCCGTGTGCCTATATGAAACGAGCAAGTGTGCACTATGAAAGAATCCACTCTGCTGTGCTTGCGCGGCTAAATAAGCGGTTATAATAATCAAAACTACTTCTCTCAGGCAGCGGTCCCGCACACCACAACACCACCCCACCACACACCACACACACACACACACACACCACCACCACCACCACACACACACCACAACCACACACACACACCACCATAGACCCAGTCCACCCACACATCAACCACTTTTCTGCTTTTATAGGACTCCAGACACATACCTCGACCGGCACACACTCACACCTCTCCCCGTCTCCGCGCTTCTTTCTTTCACACACCATCCCACACTCACACACCACACACTCACACCACACACACACTACCCACACACACACCACCCATACAAACCACACTAGCCAGACACCACATCAAACACGACACATAGACACAGCACACACACATACAACACACACATAGACCACACACACCACACGACACACACACTCCTAGGACACAGCACACACACATCCAACCACACACTAGACACAGACACCACCATACAAACCCCATAGCACAAGCACACACCATAGACACACACCCCCCACACACCCACACCACCACCACACACAGCACACACACACCCACACACCCACACACACCACACACACCACCACACACCACCACACACACACACACACACAATCACGACCACGCCACAGACACAGACCCACCACACACCACACACATGAACAGCGCTGGCCAATTCGTCTCCTAGAGCGCGCGTGCTCTTTCATATAGCACGTAAGTTAATGTAAGAGCACCGCCTTGATTAATTATCTTCGCGGTTCGTCAAAAAAAAAAAGCCACCGAAGATACTCTGCGGAGGTCGAGCATCTGTCATCCGGGAGCCCTTCTGTTCTCTATTACAACCCACGCGTCTTCTGAACCCACATATCTCCATCCCTCCCTGCCACAGCCGCCGACCTCTCTTCCTGCACCCCAGTAATCCCCCACTTGCCTATAACAAACGCGTCTCACTCACACCTGTCCTATTATCTCGCACCCCAACGTAACTCTTTATGCAATAGTGTGTTCTATTATTTTTGCAAGCATGACAAAAGAAAAGCGGGAGCTTCTATTCTTCAACGATTATTCGCTCTTATTGAATAAAACGAGTTCCCTTAACCTCAACCCCAGTCGAAATTCTCTTATTATTTACTCGAGGGTGTTCTACTCACTCATCCGAACCCCGCAGTGCCGTACTTCTTCCTCGATTCTCGCTCACGCTGCACACAAGGGATCGTACCCTACCTCCTCGCCAATTACTTCGCACTCCTCCCACTAATCTCACACTAATTTGCATTCTAACTAGTTCAAATTCAATTTTCGATATCAGAAATAACCATTATTACTAGTGAGAATAGATTTTTTGATATCCTCCAGAAATGTATAAACGCTAAATCGGCTTGCCATACAGCTGAGGCAATGGGGATGAGTGATCGGTTGGTGAAACTGCAAACATATCACAAAATGTATAGGAACAAAAGCACACTCACACCTTTCCACCTGACTTCTGTAGGCATGCCATTCTGGTGTAAACGCTGTGATTTGTCCTTTCACTTTGTCTTCAGCGCTATCGATTGTTACTCTCCAACAAGAGTGGATTCACTGGTGCAGTTGAAAGATTTCTTTCTTAGCTCTCATGTATTTTTGAAGGCTGGACATCTGATGGGTTGTTGCAGGTGGACGGAGGGGAGGAATTCTGTCCACTTTGTTCTAATATCTATCTCTTTCTCTTACTGTCAAACTCTCCCTCAAGGCCCCTTTTTCTGGCAGATTTCTCCCTTCAACATCTTGTCAGTGAGGTGATCACCTTCTCCTCGAATACTGAAGGACAGTTAAGAAGAACAGATGGGACGGAAGAGATTTGAACGGACACACATCGAAATGAAATGAAAAGAACAAACTGTACGTGGAAGGAGATGTTCTCTGACAGATTAACCAAGGAAATAGCTACGTTCCAGGATTTAAGAGAAATATTATAGGTATGTTTAAGCAAAGAAAGCGAATGTCCTACTGTTCTGTTGAAGAGAACATTGAACACACAGTACAGCTGAGGCTGATGGCCTTGACTCTGTGTCAAGCATTTGACAAATTAAACTTTAGAACGGCTAGATTAAAAGTCAGGGGATCGACAAAGTGATTACAATTCATCGTGGGAGGGACATATCTGAACCAAATGTCATGGCAACAGTTACAGAGCCATTTCAGTCACACAAATATCAAGATGATGGTGATCCTGGAAGAAAACTCATTACAAAGTTATAAGGATATCGATGAATATGTTATAACTAGTCCTGTCAATCGAAGAAGGAAAACAAATGTGTTAATCAACAAATATCTGGGATGAATCATTATTAATTACAAGATTTAAATACCAATATTTACTTGTATTTTGGAGACAAATACAGAAAATGCATGACTAACTGGTGAGAGAAATCCGAGTGAAAAAACCCCACTTTATTATAGCATGATTTCTGAATAATTGGCATAAAGGTCGATACTGCACTGGATCTGATCCTTCACTGTTGACCCTTTCCTCTATCTCTCACTCCTGTGTCACTTCAAGAAACAATGTTCGACAAAATGCCTTTCCTTCGTTCTCTTCACACCTAAAGCGAATGGTTTCAGTTGTTTGTGAGGTAGTGATGGTTCATACTGATGTCCAGTGGTCTCCAGTCAGTGTCACACGTAGCTTGTGCCAGTTTCTCTGCTATCTTTGATTTATCACTGGCAATCTTGAGCACTGGAAATACGGGAGCAACTTTGGGTCAAACTTGGTAATTTGATTCAATTTGATTAATATTTTTTCAACGGGTTAAAGGTGGGGTAGGTAAGTTTGAGAAACCGGCTCGAGATACACTTTTTGTTATATTCCATGGAATGCTCTTAACATCCAGATAGCAATGAATATCTGAAGTGCTTTGACAAAAAATCCATAGAAAATATCATCTGTTGGAAGCTGTAGTTCTGTGAAAAGCACGACCAATCATCTGAGCCGGCTAAAGTAACTGGATGGCCTACCTGCCTGTCAGCCTTCCATCTGTGCACAAACTGATCTCTGCTCTCATTGGTCATGTGCGCGTTCGTGTGTGTTGGAGGAGGGGCTCTGTGAGGAAGGTATTTTCAAATTCTAGCGATCTCGAGCTGGTTCCGCCAAAATTACCTACCCCACCTTTAACGTTAACTTAGAAGCATGCATACAAAAGTATTAAAGATAAAAAAAGTTACACAATTTAGGAAATACACATCCTGTAACAGTTCTGAGGATTCAGCAGCCTGGTATATGTTGTAGGGCTGTGCGATTATGGCAAAAATCATAATCACAATTATTGGGTCAATAATTGATATCACGATTATTTTGACGATTATTCATT
>NW_011358796.1:378816-387873 GCF_000735185.1 Notothenia coriiceps | reverse complement strand
CATCTGTGCACAAACTTATCTCGTGCCCTCATTGGTCATGTGCGCGTTTGTGTGTGTTGGAGGAGGGGCTCTGTAAGGAAGTGGCAGCTGGTTTCTCCAAAATTACCTACCTCACCTTGAACTGTGAGTATTAAACTAAAATGAAGCATNTAACTGGATGGCCTACCTGCCTGTCAGCCTTCCATCTGTGCACAAACTTATCTCGTGCCCTCATTGGTCATGTGCACGTTTGTGTGTGTTGGAGGAGGGGCTCTGTAAGGAACTGTCAGCTGGTTTCTCCAAAATTACCTACCCCACCTTTAAGGTTAACAGATGATTCACAAACATTAATGTGTTAACCCTAACAGTCCCAGTTACATAAAACGTTAACAATATGGTGACACTGAAAGAAAAGTCAGTTAATAACCAAAGCCCTTAGGGTTCATCCTCAGGAGATCATCGATGTCTGTACACATTTACAACAAGGAATCTGTCCAACAGTTGTAAAGATATCTCAGTCTGGATCAAAGTAGAGGAATATTTCACTAAACATGAGGGGAAACAATGAAAAGCCCAGTAATCTGCTGTTAGCATGCTTGCTAAACAGTTTCTTATCCTACATATAACTAACCTTGTGTGCTACTAATTTGTATATGGAGTCATGGTGACATCCATTCATTTCTCATTCATCATTCAAGACCTTAAAAACCAACCTGCAAAAGAATCATCCTCAAAGCTACAAATGTACAAACGACCACCATTCTACACATTTGCAAAAACATTCCTTTATTATAAATAAATCTCCTTTTTGTATAAAAAAACTGGCATGCTTCAACCATGGCATTTTACAGGTTCACAACCCAAGGCTACAACCCGGTTAGCCAAGACAGCAGGAGGAAACACACTCATCTCATTATGCAAGGGCGATCCATCGGACAACGGTGAGACAAGAATGAAAAAATCGTCACAACCACAAAAATACTTACAAGTAGAGAATAACAACAAACATGTTTGAGTCTCATAGATTTTTCTCTTACATTTCTCTTTTTAAATATCTTTTAAAATGGAATCTGTTAAATCTCTCTCCCAGCCTGCCCTTTTAGATATAATGTCTACATGGTCGGAGTTTTTTTCTTTTTTATGATTTTTTTTTGGTGTACGTTTTAATAGTTACTCTGTCCACCACAGTGTCCTATGGTATGGCATATCTTTTTTCTTTTTTTTTCAGAACAGGTACGTTCATGGTAGGACCAATGAGCTGTGAGCAGCGAGGAAGCAGGCACACTGACTGGCTGTTTTTTGTGGTCCCACCTCTCTGTGGTGTGATGCGGAACAATACAAAATGTCTCATGCTTGGATTCCATTGGGCGCTCAATCTGTCCGTCAGTTCTCCGGCCAAGAACCACGGCTCCTTCTTGGCGCTGCCTCGGGACACGCCCCCCTTCTCCTTGTCCAATCCCTTTCCGTCATATCCTCTGTGGTCCCTTCAAATGGCATGATTGCTGTAGCTGACATATGTCGTCTTAGTTGATGAAGCTGCGTGAATTTGAAAAGGGTGGACGATGGAGCGGAGATGGGGCGAATCAGGGGGGGGGAAAGAGAATGAAAGAGAAGCGACAGATTGGATGTGTGGAAGGGGGAAAAGGAGAGAAGAAGGAGCAGTTGAGAGCAGATTTGGCTACAGATGGTCACGAATCAGTTTCACATCCACCTGAGTAGTCGGGGCTTTTTGTCAAACCCATTACGTCCTGTGTCCCCTCAAGCGCTCCGTGGTAAATGCCAATGTTTTTGTAGCAAAGTCAGGCTTCTAACTTCACCTTTGTTATACTCTGCTGCTTTCATACAACCCATTTTATATAACTTTCTTTCACTCAGGTTTTTTCCGCCATCACACTGCTGGAATAATGGGAAAAAGGTCTTTGATGAAAAATAAATATGTAAGAAATGTATTGTGCAGCCTTGAAAATTGCCCAAAGCTTGTCATGATATTTTCTGAAGAGTGCTCTTAAGCAAATGTCAGGTAGCAAAACAAGTAGAGACTCTTAAACTTTCTACTCTACGGAAGAGGATTAGGGCCACACCATTTTTTTTTTTCGAGTTTTTTTTCCCTCAGAATTCTGACTTTAATCTCAGAACAAAAGGAAAAAGTCAGAATTCTGACTTGAAAGGTGACATGTCATGCTTTTCCGGTTATTACCCATCCCCTTGTGTGTTATGAAGGTTTTTCTGCATGTAAACGGTGTGCAGAGTCAAAACCCTCAAAGTACACCCTGTAGCGAGTAAAACTCTAAAACTGAAAATTCCTCCCCAAAACGCCTCGTTGGTGAAACGTCATCATGACGTCATCATCCATTTGATTCTTCCGGGTACGTGCTTACGAAAGCGCGTACCCGGAACTAAATGGGCCAATCCGTGGAGCCATTACGTTACGTCCGCGGAGCCGTTACGTTAAGCCCCCGCTGATTGGTCTAAATTGACCAATCCACACACACACTCAGTGCATGCAGCTCTGCTGATTCTCCTCCCTGGCTTCAGGCTGATAACAGACAGTTGGGATCGCGCAAAATTCTCTCTGCAGACCCATTCTCACAGCGTTTATCAACCTATAAACCTTTTTCTTACTCAATATCAAGCCACACTTATTGTTTTTATTTCGGCTGTGACTTTGTGTGTGTTCAGGTTGAGTTTGGCTGTGTTTGGCTGTGTATCGCTAAACAAGGAAATCACGGAGGGGGGGAGGGGGAGGAGCTGCAGCGAGCCGTTTAGTGGAGAAAGTGAATACTGCTGAATACACATACTTTACAGAGATGCTGCGAAACCAATGTGAGTTTGGAAAATTGCACAGTATTTTTCTATTTTAGTATACCTCAACAATGGAATTATGATCAGTGGAAATGGCCATGACACCTCTCCTTTAATCTCCGAATTCTGACTTTTTTCTCCCAAAAAAATATTTGTTTTTGTTCTGAGGAAAAAGTCAGAATTCTGAGAAATTAGTCAGAATTCAACAAAACAACAACATTTTTTTTTCAAATCCTCACAAACAAAATAATTCATGTGGCGATAATCCTCTTCCGTACTACTCATACCCGTAGGAAAATATAAAATGTTGCTTTGACCATATGGCATTCATTTGCAATTTCTCTGTAACGTTAAGCATGTAGGGAGAAGTATTGGCTTTATGAATGAACTGTGACCCGCTTCCTTCAATGATGTTAATAAAGTGCTGACGGGAAAATGCAGGTCTGAAAATCCTTACACTCTTGCATGCAGTGTTCACGAGCTGCAAAGAAACACAAGCACAGCAATGCTGACATGTACACGTGTTCATAGAGACGCATGTATGAAGCACATATGGCTATTGACAGAAACACCAAAGGACACACAAACCCATGGTGGCCATTTGATGGAGACTCACGCACTGAGGCACACGTGCACATTCACATGCACTCCCGTCATTTCATCTGCAGATTGCTGACACGGGAGAAGCAGCCCAACACAGAGTGAATGCTTCACTGTCAAAACCCGGGGAAGACACACTGTTATTTGAAATCTGTCGCTGTTGCAGCTGTTTTGTTATGCAGAAAATGAAGGCGTGAAATAATTTTTTTTAGTCAAACTCAAACTTCATGCAGGCTGTACATCTGAGCATAGCACACAAGCAGGGGGATGTGCTTGTTTATGTATGGTAGTGGGATAAGATGCTTTATTCGAGTGAAAGTCACAATAGATTCATGTTAAAATACTCAAAGTAAAGTAAAAATACTGCATTCAAAATCTGATTAAAGTATTATTGGCAAAATGAACATGGCACAGGCAGAAAGCAGGAGACTCGTTTCTGAAGTAGAGTGTTTCTGATCGGAATTAGACTTTGGTTTTCCTTCACTGATTTTTGACTTTGGGTGAATCCTGTAAAACACTTTCTGATATTGACTTTGTGTTTCATTGCTGCACCACCAGTTTCCTCTTTTTTGGCTCAGTTCTTTTACATTATGTTACAAAAATGGTTGCATTTTTCAAATATATTTGCCCATTTTACTTTTTTGTACCTTGTTCTGGAAAGTAATGAGGTCAAACAAATGTTACAGAGTAAAAAAACATTATTTCCTTTTCCCAATTACTCCCAAAAATCTACTAGTTGTATAAAGTAGCATTGAATGGAAACATGTATTTATTTATATATTTGTATCGCAGCAGGTAAATCTACGCATTACAGAAAAGAGTAGACTTATAATGACAAATAAAAAAGCAAGCACAGGTTCCCAAACATATATAATTGAATAAGCAAAAACAAAAGAATAAGTAGCAGTATTTTAAAACGCAAGTGATTATATAAAAGTATTGAAGGAGACGGTTTTGTTAACAATTTGTAAATACATTGTAAAAAGTAATAAGTGTGAGTTGCACAAAAGCACTGTTATTGCACAGCATGTATATGTACGTACAAGCACAAATACTCAAGTAGTACTTACATATTGTACTTAAATACAGTACTTGAGTAAATGTTACTTTCTACCACTGAATATGTCTGTTTGAGTACATGTATGCTTTATTTGTATCGTTATCTTTAGTCCCTTCAAATGTATTGAAACTGTAACTACTGAAAACACTGACTCTAATAAAATGTATTATGTCAACAAATGACACATTTTTGTATTAGGTGGGTTCAATGCAATAATATGAAGTTTAAATATTAGGTTCAACTTAATATTATTGCTTTTAACTAACCTAGTACAATTATGTAAAATGTGTTGACTTAATACCGTTAATTAAAATCAACGTTCCAGTTTTTTCCGGGGGATTTCAGCGGGTCTGATGAGATATCTTTATGAAATATTTTATATGTGTAGGTAAAAAAAAGTCCGTGTTCTCTTACTCACTGTTGGTCTCCATGCTCTCACACAGCTCCGTCTTCACCTCTCCGTTGGGCCGGTCTCCTCCCTTCTGGCCCAGCTTCCCCGTCATGGTGGCAGCTGTCACAATGGCCTGCATCGTTCAGACATCCATTAACAGGAAGTGAAGACTACCACAAAAACTCGAAATCTTGCCTATTTTATTTGACTAATTAATATCTAGCCGTAAATCGGTTAGCGACCCGGCTAAATTGAGTTTTTCTTCAATGATTTTTGAGTTTAGGTGAATACTGTTTAACACTTTCTGACATTGACTCTGTGTTTGATTGCTGCATCACAAGTTTCCTCTTTTTTTGACCCAGTTCTTTTACATTATGTTACGAAAATGATTGACTTTTTGAAATATATTTGAAAATGTACTTTTTTTTAAATCCACCCTAACAGGAAGTTCAGACTACCACAACAACTTAAAATCTTGCCATATATATTTGTCTAATATCTAGTCAGAATATGTCTTTACACCTGATATAAGCCCTAATAACTTAAGAAGTAACAATTCAGTGAGATATAGGGCCCTGGTTTTAGACAATGCATCTTAAGTATCTTGAGAATATCTTATTTTGATCTCAGATTTTGACTAACATCACAAAACAGAACACTTTTGAGCATTTGTTGCTTATTTTATAACACAACATTTCCTGATTCTGGTAAATAAATTGTTCAAAATAAGTTTTCCCGCGTAATTACAAAATCTGATTAATCTAAACATCCCATCTTGTGTCAACAAATCTTACCAAGCACATTTTCACTTTTTCTATTGACATAAAAAATATGTCACTCATTACAAGCTCAAATTGTTTTTTTACTTGTTTTCCAGCAGCATGTTGTCCAGTCTGGCTTGGCCTCCTTTTGTTTTATTCCACATTTGACTTATACAGTATAACATCTGTCAAAATAAGAAGAGTATTTCCGCTCACCTTAAAGCTGCGTTTCCGTTTGGGTACGTTCTGCTCGGGGTGGAAGAGGATGATGTAGACTTTGGGCATGTAGAGCATCCCCAGAGACACTGAGGCAGACAGGCTGAGAGAGATGGTCAGGGTGGTGGTTTGGATATACATCTGAGAGAGAGACACACACAGGGAGAAGTTAGTTATCACATTTAAAATTGTCGGAGAGTCTGTGTAACGTCTGATGAGGGAGACACAGATGGGACGAGGGAGAACACAGGAAGTAAGTGAAGGTCTAACAAGAGAGGAATTAGCAGCAAGTGTGTGACAGCTGAAGTGACACACAGGCAGGTAGATCAAATGCTATATGAAAGCATGGCGGCAGTGAAATTGCCTAATTGCCCGTCGTCTGCAGAGCTTGTCTCTTTGTCAAAGAATGTGAAATTGTTCTTAGCATTTATTTGGCAGGCTAAAAACTCCATATGGGTTTATCATGTTAGTAGAAAGTGACGGAAATGACTTTAAATTGACTTTCAGATTTGCTGTTTGGATGAAGTCTGGCTTACATTAGGATATACTTCAGGGATATACTTTATTTTCCAGAGATTGAGATGTGAGTTCTGTTCACCTCCAACAACCTGTGAGTTGAATACTTTCGTTGCATTGTAAAACAGTCAGTTTATGTCCTGTAAAGTGGACTAGGTGGCACAAGTGAGAGGGTATGATAAGTGGACTGAAAGACAGATATGATGATAGGCAGGATTTTTTACACTAGTATAAAACATTTAGGAAGCAACTTTCAAAAACAGGTGTTACAAAGTGCTTCACAAGACAACAAAAACAGATGAATAAAACCAAAGTAAGAACGGTAAGGTCATAGTTCAATAGAACATAAAGGAATATCAATACACTAAGATTGAAGCGATTAAACAAGGTGATACAAATATAGATAATTGTGTATAAATACAGTATGCACACACACAATACCAGAAATGCTGTTGAACAATACTAGTCAATACCACGATTCTTGATAATCAATTCAACACCACACGTAAAACAATAAATCCCATTTACTTCAATGTAAAGTCCTTTGTTACCCTTTGCACACACATCCCCAAACAGTGGACCAATCACAACAGAGCCGAACAGCTAACCAATCAGAGCAGCCTGGGCTCTGGTTTCAGACAGAGGGTGAAAAGAAGTGCTGCAGCAAAAATAAAGTGTTTTTTTAACATTAAAGCATGGAGACATGGAGAGGACTCTTTAAAGTAGAGACACTACATACTGACATACACCTGAACATCAGCAGGAGAGGACTCTTTAAAGTAGAGACACTACATACTGATATACACCTGAACATCAGCAGGAGAGGACTCTTTAAAGTAGAGACACTACATACTGATATACACCTGAACATCAGCAGGAGAGGACTCTTTAAAGTAGAGACACTACATACTGATATACACCTGAACCATCAGCAGGAGAGGACTCTTTAAAGGAGAGGCACTTACATACTGATATACGACCTGAACATCAGCAGGAGAGGTACTTTAAAGTAGAGACACTACATACTGATATACACCTGAACATCAGCAGGAGAGGACTCTTTAAAGTAGAGACACTACATACTGATATACACCTGAACATCAGCAGGAGAGGACTCTTTAAAGTAGAGACACTACATACTGATATACACCTGAACATCAGCAGGAGAGGACTCTTTAAAGTAGAGACACTACATACTGATATACACCTGAACATCAGCAGGAGAGGACTCTTTAAAGTAGAGACACTACATACTGATAATTCAGGTGTCGGAACCCTCGTAATCTTTTGCTGACCTCTCATAAGAAATCATCTATTGTAGACTTTATTCTAGACTTTCACTCACTTAGACAGACCTCGAAGCACAAAAAGACGAAATTTACACGCACACACAAATGCACTCCGGCGAAAGATGCATACAATAGCATTACTCGGATCGTCTGCCCTGATCCGTCGTCGCCTGCCTGATGACACTTCTTTATGACAGTTATTCTTTTTGCGCATACAAGGAAAGACAGCTCGTCCGAGGCCTCCTTATTTGTCTCAGTTCGTACAGCCCTTCTCCTTATATAACTGGTCAGACGTCATTGAAGAATAAAGGTCTCCGACAAAGGAGGGTCCAGCTGTCGCCACCTTCACTGGTCGCGCCGCGCTACCCTAGGCAGGAGACTTTGTGAAGTCAGAACAAAGTCCGCCATCTCATTGGCACCGACCGATATTGCAACACAGAAGTTTTAAATTTTATCTGGACTTGTGTTTAGTAATCTCTGGACGAGTAGGTAAAAAACTCCCGCACGACAGCCACAGCCCCAAAGGGACACGGCCACAGTACAAACGAGAAACCCGCAGAGACTTTTACATGTGTACAGTGACGCGTACGCGGCCTACAACATACATAAGGTCTCCTCTAAACATCCAAAATTGACTATCAACGCATTAGAAAATATAAATAAAGATATTTTATGTTATTTTTGTACTTATCTTTATTTGATTCTACTTTATTTTATTGTATAATTTATTCATTTGTATTTTTGAATTTCCACGTTTTTGTGTGTACTGTGGTAACAAGAAGTTAAGTATTCGTCTGTACAGATATTTTGTCCCCACATAATCTGTAACATAATTTGTCCATCAATAATGAACGAGACTCTCTACAAGTGACATTGGTTGTGCATCCTATTAGGATTCCCTATGGACACGCGTCAACCTATATCAACGTTTCCAAAATTTCAAAAACGTACATCACAACATAATGATGATAGAAACATTAATAGTGCATTATTTTATTCGTACTCAGGTATCTTATATGTATACTATGGTTCCTACATATAACCGTGTGACCTATGATCGATCATAGCTTCAATGTACTTTTATGTAAAGTTATCATAGTGAAAAAGTAGGGTTCCACTTTCATCGTCTACGGACTTTCTTGTACGAGTTGTTCTTCTATGATTTCTTTCTTCCACTCCTGTCTTACATTGCTCTTTTTCTTTCCGTCTCTCCTCTCTTTTTTCGTTTCTTTTTCCTCATACTGTGCAGGTTCTTTCCCGATCAAATCCAGTGATCACATTCTACTTCGTGCGAAATAAGACGCACTACAAAGTCCACATAAGTCATACATCGTCCAGATGACGAAATTCTCCAGGAGAGGTTGACTTACAAGTTGCCACATATAGCTCTATCACAATCCAGAGACGAAATTTCTCGGAGAGGTTGACTACAAGTTCCACGAT
>NW_011358796.1:378563-378771 GCF_000735185.1 Notothenia coriiceps | reverse complement strand
CAGTCGACACTCGCCAAAGGGTGCGCCCAAACGAAATCTTCGTCCGGGCGTTTGCCAATGCAGGACTGCGTTTGCTACTGCCGTTACTGCGTCGTTGGTCACCTGAGACCCGTCACACTTTTTCTCGATTTGGCTTCTTGGCCAAGACTTGGATTTTCGGAATCGGTGTGGCCTCCGAACTGGCCTCACGCAACCACACTTACTCCAA
>NW_011358796.1:369801-378533 GCF_000735185.1 Notothenia coriiceps | reverse complement strand
AGCTTCCTCTGTGCCTCTTCGGAAGACCAGATTCCCAGTAGGCAGCTGGTCTCTTCAGTGGACCACTGCTGCTTGTTAAGTTTCTCCATCGCTGTGTACAAACTGGATAAAACGCCGGCTTTTTGTTGTTGTTCAGGAGTTGATCCTGCCCCTGCCCCCGCCTCGATGTAAGCGTGACGTATGCGGTGCTTTTGCTCTGGCCGGACAATTTTTTGGTGCTTGAAACTAACCGGATTCCGGAGCTAAGAGGCTGCTCCGCTGCGGTGTGAAGAGGAAAACCCGGTGCTTTTCAAGCTCCAGCTCCGAAACGGCCCTGAAACACCGTTGGTGTGAATGAGGTATATGTGGGCTAGTGCTGCATTCCTGCCTCTCAATATAGAAATATGAGCTCAGTGAACATACTACTGAATACAAAAATATCAAAAATATTTATCACATTAAGCGTTAGAAAAAGTGCCAGATCTTTCAGACAGGTCTTAACTGTCTCAAGCATAACAACCAAACATACCAGCAAAACTACCCGGTTCCTGTGTGACTGACTCACCAGACACTGCTCCAGTCATTAAACCGGTTTCCTGCAGTCCTACTGATGTCAAATTCCAACTTAACAAAGTTCATCCATGATCAGATTACTTATTTATTTGTTGTTACTGACGTTGTGTCAATTATGTGTTGTCATATTAACTGTTCTTGTAAAGTTTCCTTTTGACAAATCTTTCTATTTGCTTTGCCAATCATTCATTACCAGTCAGAAACCAGTTTTCTGAGGACATTTGAGTGGTATGACAAGCAGAAAAAGCCGGAGACGTGTGCACTCTAACGGCCCGTCCACACTACTGCTTCAAAAAAAGCTTGCCGGCGGGCATGTCTGAAGCTCGACCAACAACCAATCACATGAATCTCCCGCCCCTGACACACAAGCAGCGGTTTGATTGGCTAGAGCTTGTACTGGCATATGATTTGATTTGCTGACGCTTCCACCGAAAGCTTCAGAAGCTTCAAAAGTTGAACATTGCTCAACTTTTGCAGCCTGAAACGCCAGGAAAGCTCCGCTCTGCTACCCACAATTCAGTTCGGCGAAAAGCGAGGCAACGTGACGTCACCCCATTCAAAGTGAATGGGCAGACGCGTTGGAAACCGTTTTTGAAGCTGTCGAAGCTGTAGTGTGGACGGGCCGTAACAGAAGGTGTCTTTGTTGACTACCTAAATAACCATTTAAATAAAACATTACCGCAACCTTTTCCCCCCACAGACCCCAGACAGAATTCCTATTATGTGACTATCCAAAGATATATAAATCACCATAAAATCTCACTGATTTAAATAAAATGTTAAAGTAAGATTTGTTTGCTGTTAAAGGACCAATATTATTTCCAAGTACAATGTTGGCATTTAAACTAAAACGGAGCATGTTTGGTCAGCTCAGATTTGATTTAAATTGTAGTATGCTCATGTGTTGGTGTATAGGCTGAATATGCTGAATGAAAGGCAGACATTTCCTATCAATAAAATATTTGTTGATCCTAAATCTGTTTGTTTCTTCTTCTTCTAAGGTCACATTGTTCAGTTATCTTACTTATTACACTACAGTAAAAAAACATCTTATTGATATCTATTATCTCTTGTATTAGAAAGATGATGATCCACCACTGTTGGCATCATTTTCAAGTATGAATTTCTCATTTAGGACACAGAGTACAGTACAAATGTGGAGCTGTATTCGGCCCACGGGTCTTGAGTTTGACCTGCAGCGAACTGCCTCTTATCAAACAGCATTAGGCTGTAGATAGTCGCTTCCATTACATCACCCCTTTGGTCCAAAGTTGTAGCTTCCAGCTGATATGTACACAAAGACACACACAACACACACACACACACACACACACACACACACACTGATGACTGTGCTCCATGCAGCTCAGAATGTGTGCATCAGAAAAGAGCGCCGTATTATCCCCAAAAGTCCCACTTTGAAAGTAGATGATTAGCTACGGATGGCTGCATACAATATGTTCCCTTAAGGTCTAGGACATTTACAGACGGAGAATCTCTGGTCCGTGAGAGGATGAGATTCAACAAGAGGAACAGAGGAAGTAGAGTGATGCCTGATGTGCTTTTAACACCTGGGAGAAAATAAACACGATACAAGATAGGATAGAGAGAGAAATATAGAACAAGAAAGGTACACGAGATTCTGTGGACAAATATTTAGTTTTAGGGTTAGTCCTAATCAGAAGGTTAAAGTAAGTTATGCTTCGAGTAAAGTGTTGTTCAGTGTCAGGGACTAATATTGTCCAGGTAACCTAAAAAAAACTAAAATATTTTATTTTTCTAAATGTTCTGTATATCTTTTGATCGTTTTGTATGCAATTTGTCTTATTTTTGTTAATTTCTTCTCCAGAAAAGGTCCACTGTGGCTAAGCCTCATCTTATATTGAAAATATTTACAAAAAACACGACCAAGTTACATTTTATTCTTTAAATCTTGCATCCACAATGGTCACAAAACATGTTGCCCCCCTCAGACCCAGCAGGCCACACACAGGTCAATCTGCTGCGTACATGGTATTTCAAGTTAAAGGGTTTATTCTTAGTCTGGATGGAGTCACAGCACTCAAAGCATAGATGGAGGCACTTTGATGATCCCTAACAACTCGGACTGTTTTGATTGGAGGATGAGCGTGGCAGGGTTCATGCGAACGAGATGTGTTTGGGTGTCAGCGAGGTGTCGGCTTTATCAATCATTGCAAAACTCTTTATCTGAATCCGAGCTACTGAATGTCCAAACTAGCTACCAATTGAGATGATCCACGGCATGGAGGTGGATGTTACAGGTCAGTTACCGAGCTCAATATATTATTCACAGGGCAATATTTGAGACATCTGTTCTGGCAGTAAGCATTGCCATTTAATAAGTGGTTAGTGCTGAATAGCTGTAGAAGAGCGTGACTCCTGGGAGACAGGCAGGCCACCATCATGGAGTTAATATAAGTGTCGAGCAGCTGAGGCATGACAGCCAATATTGAAAAGTACTCTGGGTTGTTCACTATAATGACACTATGAAATAGAAAGAAACACTACAATAGAAGCCAATTAACTAAATGAGACAATTCCTACTCGCTGATATGAAGAGAAAGAGACATGCAGACATTAAGGGAAGACTTAAAACATATGTTGGACAAATGGAGAATGGCAATGTTATGGAATTTTATCAACGGAGATAAAAAGCAAGCATTGAAGTATTTTATTAAGCGTTTAAAGCAGTGGTTCCCCAACTTTTTCAGTCGGTCCCCCCTTTGGTAATTGGAAATATTTTCGGGATCCCCCCAACCCGGTTCCCATCTATAGGCTACTGGTAGGATTAATTGTATATTGTTGTAAAAACATTACATTTTCATAATAACAAGAAGATATAAAGATCCAACTATCATTTTATATTTTATTATGGATTACACATGAACAAAAGTGCTTGTTATAGATACTGTGAATTAATTTGGCCTAATTAAAACTAGTAGGCCTTCTTCCCTGAGTAGTAGATTTTTAAATTCAAATTTAACACTTAACTACTATTTCTACTGCAGGTTGCAAACGATCACATCACTTTACCATTCCTATTCCACACCTATCAATGACTTGTGTGTGCTTGCTTTCCCTTGCAGATCTTCTCAAACCGGGGCTGTTGTTTTGAGACTGCCACTCTCATTTCATTCTCAATGTTCAGCTTTGATCTGTATTTCGTTTTGATGGCAGCAACAGCAGAAAAGCCTATCTCACACAAGTAGGATGTTGCAAAAGGCAGCATTATGCCCACAGCTCTCTGACCAATGAGATATGTTCGAGCAGTGTTTGTTTACAATTTAATAATAAAATAATCTCAAGGTAATAATAATAATAATAATAATAATACTACATTTGATTTATATAGCACACTTTAAAAACAACCTCATCTTCACAAAGCTAAAAGGAGAAAATAATAAAATAAAAAAATCTTCCAACGCCCCCTCTGCAGTACACACCTCTAAACAATGAAACCCAAACGAGACCATTTTCCGTATAGATCTCCTTTATGTAATACGAAAAACCCCAATGGAAAGGACATCACACAATATATCCGACAAACACGTATATTTAATTGTACGGTGAACAATCTACGAAAATAGGTCACGACTTATATGAGTATGACCACCTGTTAGGGGTGTCCCTTTAACCCTCCTTCCAGAGTTCCCTGGTTGTGTACGACTGACGTTCACCCCAAACTGGACACTGGGGGACAGGGTTGTGTGGTTGCGTGTTGGGTGACGTGGTGTGCAGGTAGGTATTACCAGACCTCTGTTGTACGGATAAAGTATAAAACTATAATTTCCACGAAACTTAGTTGGAACTACATTGCCCATAATAAATAAAAATGACATTCTTATTTTCCTACCAACTCCAAAAAAACCTGGAATCTCGGTTTTTCAATATTAGTACTGTTTGAGAAAAATTTTATAAAAGGTTACTTTTTTCAACGGGATTTCAGGTCCGTAAATTAATCAACTACCAAAATAAGTTTTACCACCATTATTAAGTTAAAGTGACTTTTTATTCGCTTTCTGAAACTAGACACTGGGACTTGCAATCTCCGCTATTCTGGACAAAAACCGTAAGCGGGGGCAAAAAATTTTTTATTTAAGGCATTTTTTATTTTCGGAGTGGGAGGTACCGAGTCTACTAATTTTTCGACTCACCAGGGTACCCACTCCCCCTGTCTTTGTCCACCACAGTTAATCTTGTGGTGTTGTGTGTGTGTGTGTGTGTGTGTTTGTGGTGTGTGTGTGTGTGTGTGTGTGTGTGTGTGTGTGTGTGTGTGGTGTGTTATCCTCCTAAATAAATGACTTTCCTAGACTCTTCAATCGATTCCAGGGGAAGTCCGGCGGACATCTCAGTGAAAAAAACAGAAAATCCAGTAATTGTCTGTGGTAGTTTGAGTAGAAGTAGTAATTTCAATGAATCGAATGACTCTATGTTTTTTCGATATACCTCTGTCTTTGATCCTTTTGTACTCAGTGATAGCTTTCAAACCACTTGAGTCTATATCTCCGTAATATTTGTTCCTCCCGAACTGGCAGAGTCTCTGAACTATCAAACTCCGGTCAGTCTCTCTTCCCCGCTTCTCCTCCCCTTTCCCACTTCTACATTCGTCTTACGGAAACCCTTATTTCTACAGTCGAAGAGGAGGAGATAAATTGAATAAGTCGGTCGTTTCGGTATGTATTAATGTAATGTAATAAACGTAAATAGGTTTCGCTGATGTTATTCACGCAAGCTGGTTGTTTTTATGTTGGAACTTCTTTTGTCTAGAATATTCATTAGTCAAAAGTATCGCGGTTTGTAAAGTTCACGAATGAGTTGACCAAATCTATTCCGGTCAGGAAATAATCATATTCAGGAACAATCATTAGATAGCGAGCTTCCCCTCAGCTTTTCTCTACTCAAAGTCAGAACGCGGCCTTCTACAACATCGAAAGACGCAGGACTAAAGTTACCCTCCAGTAAGGTGGTAAACCCGGTCCTATCCGTTGGGTGCCAAAAACGACTACCCGTTGAACCCAGGGGAGCCACACCCACGTCGCTCGACAAAACCGGCTACGTCTCGCCTCGGTGTGCGAACCCACATGCAAATTGGTAAAGGACCTACTTCCTTCCCGGCTAGGTAAGTGTCCGTACCACGAGTCATGGTCCCAGAACTTCACCTAAGATCGTCAAGACCTCGGTCACTCCCTGCCTCCTCGCCGGCACCACACCCTTGTACATCCTTCCAACTTTGGTCTGACTCGGACGTAAAGACCTACTCAGACGTCCTCCAGCCACCGGGTACGTCCATCTGGTCGGTCCTCCCCTCAAACGTCATCAGATCCGCACTACTACTGCTCTCGGACCTGTCTTGGACGCAGGAAAGACCCAGTCGACCCCTGCATAGGAGGACTACAACATTTCCACATAGTACGCGTCGCCCAACATCGCGCTAAAAAGTACACTTCCTGTCAAAAATAGATCCCAGTGTGGGTCTAAAGGAACGTCAGACTCAGCCCCTTTGTTGGTCCCCACGGCTACAACTAACCAATCCAGTTCTCACCTGTAGAAAAGGGCCTTCCTATCGGTCAAGTAGAACAGTTCCAACTCGAACTCACTACTCGTCTGTAGGTTTTACTCTCTACAGTTCCGGATCCCTGGGGGGGTTTTTCCGTCTCTACGCACGGCGCGACCCCAGAGAACTCGCCCCTTCTTGTCGTATTAACCCCACAGCAGTCGCATCGCACCGACTTTGGTACGCCCGATTACGAACAGGCTCGCTCCATGTCAATCCTTCTCCTCCCTGGTGCTTGTCCGGGACTCCCTGGACATCAAGTAACTGTTCCCATGCCTGAGGCCTGGGAGGGTTCCAATTGGGACATCCACGGCAGAAACTCCATACTCCACTTCCTCCCTTTTCACGTCACGGACTTTGAGGTTCAAGAACCCTCTCACGCTTCCTCTAGACTACCAAGGTGGCACAGCTTACGTCCGTCTGTCCAAGTCTTCCTACTACTGTCTCCTCCCTCCTGACGAAATCGGCACACGTCAAGGAGTCACTGTCGTTCCTCTCGTCAAAGACAACTCACTGGAACGGAACTTTGGTTTACACGCTAGGTCTTCAACAAGACTACCTCTATGTCCTCTCAATAAATTTCTGTCCGCGCAAGTCACGAAATCTGTCCTTGCCACTCCTCTCTCTGTCTGGACATCAAAGATTGTAGCTGCCCAACTCTCACCCAAAGAAATCCTCTCACCCAAATGAGAACGGAGGACTCTGCAAACCTTTCACTGGTCTTCAATCGTCTTCACAACTATTTCACCACCACTCTTTGCCATTCTTATAGTACCTCCTATCAGACTTCCTTCCAAACTTCCCTATCCCAGGTCTCCTGTCCACCCACCTGCCCGTCTCCCATTGGCTCCCATTCTTGGAGGAACCTCTCTCTCCCCTCTTCCTCCAGTCACACACCCACTTTCCTCCCCAGACCAGCTGGGTCGCCACTCATTTCCCTCCAGTCTTTTCTTCTCGCTTATAGTAGTTGGAAAAAAAGTTACACCAATTGTTCAGCGAACTGCTTCCCTCCTCCCCCTCCCCGAGAACCCCCCAGGTTCTCCCTCCTCTTTCTATCTTTTATCAAAAACATTAACCTTCTACCAGAATAGAGACTTTCTTTTCACCGAAAAACGGACTCTCTACCTTCGTCTCTTTCTCCTCTCCTCTCGGAACTATCAATCCTCCAGCAGTACCACAAACCTAAGGGGTAAAGGCGAGACGACGGGTACTCCTACAAAGAAAATAGTGCGTCACGCGTAAAGCGGTCCCGGCCTCCTGACTGTTCAGACGCTCCTACACTCCCTGTCTCTTCAGGCTCTCCTACTCCTCATCTCTCCTCCAAAGACGTCCCGCTAAACACTCCGTCCTCAACCTTGCTAGTCTCCTTCCCTCCCGACTCTCGGGTACTCCGTTCCATCTCCCCCTCTCCCTTGCCTCCAATGCCGCTGTCCTACGGCCTACTCTTCTCTAATCCAAAAAACGGTTTCCCCATCTACTCTTACTTTACTTCTCACTCAGCCTACACACTTCACCCAAATGTCCTTCCAATCTCATCACGTGCAAGGAACTCTTTACTCTAGTTCCGTAACCGGTAGCAATAACCACCACCCCTACCTCTGTCACCTTTCGTTTCCACCAATTTTCTCTACAATCAAGTCATAGAAGGGACAGACCTCCAACTTAGATGGCTCTTCATGTCGCCTCGTGGGTCAAAGTCCCTACACACTCTCCTCAATAAATGAGGGGTTCTTAGGGGGTTCGCGCGGACTCACCTGCCATCTCTTGTTGTTCCAAATTAAACATATCCTACCCAATGCACTGCCGTACCTTAGGTTTCCACTTCCTCACTTCAATCCATCGAACTTCTCCTTTCCGAGTCAAACCCTCTCTCGTCCTCCTGGTCACGGTGGAGGAGACGGTCCCAGACCCCACACCTCTTCCTTATACGACACCGTCTCGACCGACCCACCTACACTAACCTACCTCATGGCCAGAGTCACTCTCGTTTCCCTAAAGGTCTCTGACGTCCCTTCGCATCGGTCTCTACTTCGTCGAAATCCCTTGCGACTGACCGTCCGAAGGTGACCGGGGGCCGTGATCGACAACCTAGAGTCACCCGTACAAGCCTATCTGCTCTCGTCCTGGCCAATATAGCTGAAATCCGCCTACATGTGCCCCGGGTCCTACAACGCTCTTCTGTCGTATTTGTCCTACCCTTTTAGGTGACTAGAATATCGTACTCCCCGAATCTTTTAGATTTCCTCTAGTTCCGTGTATCTTGTATTTATTTGCTGTATTGTTAGCTTTTTAGCGTACTTTTTTTTTTGTTTTAAACTTTACATGAATATTGCCCATCTGCATGTATAATCCACTTTAATTAATAGTATACATGTTATGTACATTCTAGAATAGTGACGCAGGAATATGTACAAAGACAAATATTAATTGGTTCAAAAAGGGTTGAAACTAAGAGTACCAATAAAAGAGTAAAGGATGTAAAGTAACACGTAAAACAACGTAGTTTGTAACCGCAACCTGGTAATAAACTCACATCGTAAATATTCTCAATCACTTAAGAAATTTGGTCACCAAAAGTTTTGACACCCCACGCTGGGGGACCACC
>NW_011358796.1:344753-369756 GCF_000735185.1 Notothenia coriiceps | reverse complement strand
CAGTTCGGAACGAAAAGTGAGTTCACACTAACCGGGAGGTGACTTGTTCAATCTGGGTCTCCATATACAGTTTCTCAACCGAGTTTCGGTAACGAATCATTGTAGGCTTCGTTCTCGCTCTTTTTTAACCTTGGTTTCTGTAACTAAATTACTTAGAAACTTTCCTTCAAAGATACTCTACCCCCCTCTCACCTCTTCCGTCGGTAACTGTTATAAACCAGGTAAAACAGTAATAGACATAATTAAGGAAAATTCATATAAAGTATAAACTTTTGTAAAGTTAAACGTGAATTACGGACAAACTTTTTTTCATGTCGAACTACACATTTGTATTTTATAAACATAAACTGACGTTATTTTACTTACTGCCGTAGTTAAAAAGATTAAATAAAAGGAGTAACAAAAGTCTCACCAATTAAACAATGTAATTACTACATTAATTATATCTATGTGTTAATGGGAAATCATGGTCAATAACTAGCTACATGGTCATTGAGCGAAAAAAACTTTTTAATGTGAGTATTAAGTTATAAGATTTTTGGATAAAATAAATATAATCTATATTAGTCGACTTAGGTAGAATTATTATTTACTCCTGACAAATGGATGTTCTTAAACAGGTATCTAAGGTAAATATTGTGTAAAAAAAATAAGGGGAGTGGGGGAATTTAGTTTCAACTTTTTTAAACGTGATTAACGGGAGTACCTCTAGGGAGCTTCTAGTTGTGGTTAAAATGTTCATCTGACTAAACCCACGTTCACACTCAGCTGTGGAGATGACCAGAGTGTTCACTGCTTGAAGGAGGGGTTTCAGCTCTTCTTGTGCTGGTGGTATCATTTCATCAACAGTTTTGAGTCTTACCAGCTAGCTAACACGAGAGAAAAAGGTAGTTAAACTCTAAACTAAGTTGTTATTGCTGCTAATGTCCATAGATTCCACCTTTGGTGACTAAAGTAATGAGTAATGACTAAGATTACTGACTCTTGACTTACCTGAAATGTTATTTTTAGTCTTTTTAAATATGAAGTCCCTCAGATCGCGTTGTCCTCCTGGTGCCCTCTAGGGCTCTTGCATAGCATAGTGTCATTGGCTTGGTAAAAATGTCATTGCATGCGGGCGTGCTCCCTCGCCCACAGTATTTTACTCAATATGCGCAAAATTAATGTTGAAATAGCAGTAATACCAGTGCCACGTTCATTGATAAAATGACATAAGGTATGGAAAGGGGGGGTGGCAGTTTAGAAGTGGGGATGATTTTGACCGTTTTTATTTCAGGGGGGATGAAACTCGAGTACTGATTGTAATGCTTCAACACCTTAAAATGCTACTTATGTCCCTTTTTCTTTTTTTACTGCTGCTACACATTTAAAAATGGTAATGTACTTATTTTGTCCTTTTTATTACTTTACTTCTTTTTTTTTACGCCTTTGTTTACCTGCTTTGCCGCTTTTGCTGTAACACTGTAACTGTCCCTGCTGTGGGACTAAAGGAATTCTGATTCTGCATCACTGAATCCTTTATTTCCAATATCATGCATGGTTCTACACCTAATTCATCAAAAATAGAAGAAAATGATAAGGAATGTGGGTGACAGGAATGTGGATATTAAAAGCATCATGATATAAAAAGCTCACACATGCTCCTCAGCGTCGGCGATCTTTCTTCACAACATCCCCAAACATCTGGTCGACAGTTTTGCTGCACAAGGCGGCAAACTGTGTTCTGTTTGAAATCCCCATCTGTTGTCGGACAAGAAAAACTTCCTAATGTTTTACAGTGTAGCTGCTGCTGGACTCACATTAAAGAGTGTTTCACTTCCCCTCACTACGACCACAATGGTTCACTTTAATGGTCATATAACATGTATGAGTTTGACCTGGTAACACTGAGTACTTTTCTGCACGAATCTGCAAGGGCGTGAACAAGCGTTTTTCATCTACAGTAGCACCTGTTATTAAAACTATGAATAAGTTAAATGTATCTGTTCCTACACCTCCTAATTTCTCCATCTTTGGCGCTTCACCAGACCTGCTACATCTGTGAGGACCACGGCAGGGAGAGCAAGGCGGCGTGCGGAGCCTGCATGACGTGCAACAGGCAGGGCTGCAGGCAGGCCTTCCACGTCACCTGGTCAGTCTGAAGCTGGGTTCATGCTTACATGGAAATTATTGTCCACAATATGGTGATATTTTTTCTGAAAATAACTTGATCCTGATGACGAATTTATAATGCCAAACTAGAAGTTAGCGTCACAAGAACTCCCTCGATAAAAAGCAATGGGATTTGTCCATTGCTTTTTGGAACATTGTAGGGAAATAAGATCTGTGGCAAACACATGTTTATGACTACTAACACGTTTGGTTCAGCAGGATAATCTGTACATATAAACACCACTTTATGATTTTTGAGGCGTAAATGCAAGCACTAAAAGTAAAAAGCTTACGTTAGGCTATAAAGGAACTAAATCAGCGTGGGCGCACATCACCACCGATAAGCTAAAGGCGGTTAATATCAGCGTGGTGACGTTTAGCAGTCTCATTCAGACACTTGTTAGCAACAGCCGTCTTTTAGACACATAGAAGTTTAGAATATTTACGGACGTGTTTTATATTGTAAATTAAAACGTGAAATTCTCTTAAGCTTGTCTTCACACAGATTTTATATCAGGCATGTAACCCAAAACAGGTTTAAAAAACTTGACTTTGAGGGGAGGGAACCCGAAGTGACAAAATGCTAACTCATTTCCCGGTTTAAGGACTCATTCCTGCCTCATTCAACGTCATGACTAACTGACGCCAATATCTTCCAGGAATATAATACATTTTAACGTCAACTCAACTTAGCTTTGTTTATAAAGCACCTTCCATTCTAACATGCAGCCAACAATGAAATGTTGAAAATAAATAAAAGTCCATAAAATCATGTTTAGACCAATGATTAAAACTAAGGATTTATTTTTTATTTACTTTACAAACATTCTGCAAGAGCTTGCCTTTCTTATGTCCACAGACAGTGTGTTCCTCGAAAAACTAAATAAGCAAGGCAGTGTGCTTTAACTGAGACATGATGTTCTTTTGGAACATGACAATACATCTGTTTTAGATACACATGATTGATTTGGCTTGTATGCTGATGAAGTTAGTTTAAAAATAAAGAAGCCACCAATCATCAGAAACTACAGTCTCACTCACTGTGTTTGCACTTCTTTTCCATTCTACCTCCATATCTCTTTAGATTCCTTTTTGTTTCCCTTTTTAACTGATTCCTGTCAAAACACCAGGATAACATCCAGCCTTGAAGATTGTACATATATGTGTAGACAGAACTGACATTTGATTCAATCTGTCTTGCCGAGGTGACTCAGGCGACATGTCGTCGTGCGTGTGTGTGTGTGTGTGTGTGTGTGTGTGTGTGTGTGTGTGTGTGTGTGTGGTGGTGGGTGTTGTGTGTGTGTGTGTGTGTGTGTGTGTGTGTGTGTGTGTGTGTGTGTGTGTGTGTGTGTGTGTGTGTGTGTGTGTGTGTGTGTGTGTGTGTGTGTGTGTGTGTGTGTGTGTGTGTGTGTGTGTGTGTGTGTGTGTGTGTGTGTGTGTGTGTGTGTGTGTGCGCACGCGCGCGCATGTGCATGTGCATGTCACTCACCCTGTGCCTCCCTGTGTTCAGTGCTCAGATGGCAGGTCTGCTGTGTGAGGAGGAAGGCCCAGAAGCTGACAACGTGAAATATTGTGGCTACTGCAAGCACCACTACAACAAAATGGTGAGATGGAAAACAGTCTAAAGGCTGCACAAAACATCTAAAAATAAAGTAACAGTAACACACATCAGAGATAAAGGTCCTTAGCCAGAACCCTCCTTTAATGCACTGTGAAGTTTGAATAATGCTAATTATCAGTAAATATATGTTAATATATATTTTATGGTAAATGGACTGTACTTATATAGCGCTTTATCCAGTCTTTACAATCCCTCAAAGCGCTTTACATACTACATATCATCATTCACCCTTTCACACCTCATTCATACAGAGCAGTGCCTCTTGTTCTAGGAAGCTAACATTCACACACATTCACACACCGTTGGCCATCGGGAGCAACTCAGGGTTCGTTTTTTTACCTCAATCCCATAAAGCCTTTGAATAACAGTTGGCATGTTGTTTTCACTTTTTTAAGATAAAGTGAAACTTAACATAAATATGGAAATGCAGACACTTTTTCTTTTCGTCTGCGTCTGCCATATTGGAGCAGTTAATTGGCTAGTAAACAAAAACAATCAGCAGGAAACCGATGGACTGTCCACTGCGTGTAGGGAATGAGTCCTTACCCCAAGTGAAGGAGTTCAACGATTCGGAGCAGCGGGAGCTTCACCAAAGAGAGAGCTGAGCCAGAAGGCAGAGCTCTATCTACCGGTCCATCTTTGTTCCTACTCTCTCCCATTGTCATGAAGGATTGGTCATGACTGAAAGAACGGGATCCCGAATACAAGCGACCAAAATGGGTTTCCTACAGAGGGTGGCTGGCGTCTCCCTTACGGCCGGTCCACACGGCAGCGTTGCATGCTTCAACGGAGATGCTTCACATTCACTTTGAATGGGGTTACATCAGGCTTTGCCGAACTGCATTTTTGCTCGCTTCAAAAGTAGAGAAAAGTTTTACTTTTCAAGCTTCGACGGAAGCATCAGCCAATCAAATAATACACCAGTACAAGCGCTAGCCAACCAAACTGCGTGTTTGTGTGTCCGGGGCGGGGGATTAATGTGATTGGTTGTTGGTCGCGCGCCAGACAAGCCCACCGGCAAGCTTCAACACACGCTGCCGTGTGGACGTACCGTTATGGATAAGGTGAGAAGTTCAGTCATCCGGGAGGGACTCGGAGTAGAACAGCTGCTCCTTCGCGTATGAAGGAGCCACTTGAGGTAGCTTGGGCACCTGATAAGGATGCCACCTGGTGGCCTCCCTAGGGGGGTGTTCCTGGGACGTCCTGCAGGGAGATGAAAGAGGGGCAGACCCAGGACCAGGTGGAGTGATTACATCTCTACGTGGGCCTGGGAGCGCCTTGGAATCCCCCAGTCAGAGCTGGTTGATGTGGCCAGGGAAAAGGTAGTTTGCGGCCCTCTGCTGGAACTGCTTCCTCCACAACCTGACTCCGGACAAGCGGGAGAAGATGGATGTGCAGTGTGCAGATCATTTGACAAAATCTGAACCTATTTTCATGAAATGTATTTCTTTACATCATGAGATACTGAAAAACTATGCTGATGGATCAGGTCCGGCAGCGTACGTCCGGTGTTCTTTCAGTTGAGTTTTAGGGGTGGCAGCCATAAATTTATGAATGTAGTGCATGTGTGAATGGAGAAAATCCCTAGTGATGCTACTATGTGTCAAACAGGCTCACTTCTTCTATCTGGCTTGTGACTGATGTATCTGTCCTGCCAAAGTCATTTGTATCCAACACAGGCACAACAGTGATCAATTAACATACATTTGTTGTGCATATAAGCAATCTAATGTTGTTTCATACATTTGACTTAAATCAGCCTCTATAGCTGGGTAGATTTCTCCCATGTTTTACAACAATTCTGATTAGCTCGGCCGACAGTTAGGGAAACAGCGTTCAAAGCGCCCAGCAGATTTTTAGGTCTCGAGACAAATCACAGTTTTTGTTTGTTTTCTTACAGCAGAAGAAGTTGCGCTCCAGTGAAAACACAAGCAGCTCCTTCAGTCATTCCAGGGGGCGCTCAAGCTCTCCACCCCAGGACAAACACCATCACCACCGACAGAGGAAGGTTAGCACTAGGGATGATGGCTAACGTGTTTAGTACCAATGTTTGGAAATGAATATCTGGTCAGATTTCACATTTTGTAGCTATGTTGACACTTTCTTTGATCAGAAGGTTTCTGGTTTGAATTTTAAAAAGATTTCAATCATTATCAAGATAAAAATAATAATACAAAATCTGGTACCCACTCCCGCCTACACCTTGTGAACCATGAAATACCTCTTCACCCGGTGCCCAAAGCTGGATTCAAAATAAAAGCATGAAGAGCTACTCAAATTATTTTAAATTATGAAATTGGATAATGACCAAATAGAAAGTATTATAAATGAATGAACAGTTCCAGCTAGTTTACAGATGCAGTTCTTGTCTGACTGATTTATTTAAACACCATTAACATTTAAGAAAGTTGGCTTAATTTGTTAAAAGAAAAAAAAATAGTTATACTTATTGGTATACCACCAATTTCGGCCCTGGTAATTGTTTGTAAGTGCATGTTCACATGTAATAGTTTAACTCCTGAGCCCTGTGTATTTCTGTGTTTTCAGAGTCATAAGGACAAGATGCATCAGAAAGAGCGCCACAAGAAGTCCTCTGACAGCCTGGGCTCCTCCGTGACCAGCTGCTCTATAGAAAAGGTACGAAGGCCAAACACAGGATGACACGCCAGGCACTTTGAACATCTCTAATGACCTGTGTGTTCTCTCCAGATATCCTCCAATCACCACAGCACCAAGGACAGTGAGGGAAAGTGTAAGAAGCTGAGCTCACACAGTCACGTTCACCGCAGCAAGAAGACGGGAAGCATCGGCAAGAGCTGCTCCTCCTCCTCCTGCTCCTCCAGCCCCTTCAACACAGGTACGACAATCAATCAGAATAATGTTCATAGCAGATGTATCAATCACGGAAGTAGTGAGTTGCAGTCATACAGGATTACATGTACAGTAGGTCCGATTCAATG
The DNA here is from genome assembly GCF_000735185.1 of Notothenia coriiceps. Lineage (NCBI taxonomy): Eukaryota > Metazoa > Chordata > Actinopteri > Perciformes > Nototheniidae > Notothenia > Notothenia coriiceps. Next base: position 363,024 of record NW_011358796.1, on the reverse strand, counting down.
AGTAAAATAAATAATGAATTCACGGATAATTGATGAACCAGATAGTTGATAAGTCTTTATGACGTGAAAATCTTCTTTTCACACATTTCTTACTGTTTTGCATCAGATTGTTGAACAAAACCAACACTTTGTTTGCATCACCTTTGCCTCTGGAAACTAATGCATTCATTACCATCTTCTGACATTTTATCAATTCAAATATTTATTCAGTATTTATAAAATTACCAATTTACTTATTTAAAATAAATGGCTGTTTTGATCGTTTTAACCCTGCAAATGGCACTTTTTGGTTTGAATTGTTGTCATAATCCAAGAAGTTCATCAGTAATATTGAATACTATTAAAGAGGCCCTATTCTACTTTTGTGCTTTTCTGTTTCCTGTAGTGTGTTCTATAGGTTTTTGTGCATGGAAATTGTCAGATGGAGTTTTTCTGGAAATAAAAGATGTGTGCTTGCTTGACTTATTAACCAGCATCTTATGCTGCGTTCACACCGCTATACGATTTTTGGGGGCAGCGCGATTACATGTTAAGTCAATGCAGAGACGCAGACAGACGCGAATTAGCTCCGACGGCGCGCATGAAGCGGTGGACGAGGCACGAATCACGCGATTGAAGGGGGCCGCGTCAAACGCGAGAGTTACATTTTTTCAACTCGAGCGTCAAATTCACGTGACGTGTTCTCGCAAAAGCCAATCAGCGTTGGGATTCTCTCTGACGTCCTGCTGTTGATCAGTTGTAAAGATGGAAGAGATGATCGTTGTGGCTGTGAGCGGGTTCCCGGAGATTTACGATACAATGTCGTATATATCTACCGGGACCGCAACAAAAAGGAGCTGGCTTGGAGGAGAATAAGAACTCAGACACGACGGCGTTTGTTGCTACGTTTGTAGGACTTCCACAGAAGGTACAAAGCAGCAATATTTGTTATATCCTCCATAGTCAAGGACAGAAATAACCAAAACGATCTTGCATGGAAGTGTAAACAACCTCAACTGTCCGTCAACGGCGCAGCGCGTCAACGGTATGTCTGTTTTGAATGACGCGATAAAACAAACTGCAAGCCGCTGTGAAACTTGAGTGAATATTCGCATCGCGTCCGGTGTGAACGCAGCATTATTCGCTCAAAGTGAAGGGTGAAGGGCTTTTAACCAATAAGTATCCTTTCCACATTTCAGATGCTTACTGTCTCCAAGATCAAACATAAACATGTTTTAGCAGTGAGGTTCTTTAAATGTGACTAAAACTCTGTGTTTCTCCTGGAGGTGGCTCCCTGTCTTCCGCTCAGGACTTCCATCCGTTCTCATCATCCTCCCGCCTGGAGCGGGACCATGACCACGGGGGGGACGAGCACAGTGGGGAGGAGCGTAAGGAGCGCCACCGGAGACCAGCGGTGCAGGAGGAGGAGGAGGAGGACGATAAAAAGGAGGAGGGCAAAGACGAGGAGGTAGAGGAGGAGGAGGACAGTAAATACCACAAGCCACCAGCTCTCACTCCAGCTGACGGCCCAATGGCGGGGTCACAGGGTCACGACCGGTCGGAGAACAACTCCAGCCCCTTCGAGAACAAGGTCACCATCTCCACCTTCGGCTCCATCATGCGCATCACCTCTTCCTCTGGGCTGGGCAGCAGTAGCAAGATCCGGAAGATCTCCTCGTCCGGGGACTACAAGCCCTCCAAGTCTCTGAGTAAGCTGAGCACACCGCCCATCCTGGAGGAGGCGGTGCCAGAGGACAAAGCCCCGCCCCCGCAGCAGCCCAGAGAGCGCAGGCACCGCGGCAACAAAAAGAGCAGCCACGGGCCGGGGCGGCCGCGGGGCAGCAAGAACCGGGAGAGGAGGGAGGAGGAGCATCACCACCACCATCACCACACAGCGCCTCCTCCTCCTCTTCCTCCTCCAGCCTTAACCTCCCCGCTCTACCCGAGCCAGTCCTCCCTCCCTCACCCCGCCTTCCCCTCCACGCTGCCTCCCACAGCCGTCTCTTCTTCTTCTTCGTTCTCCTCCTCTGCCGGCGTTTTTTCCACGAGCCGTGGCAACTCTCTTCTCAGCTCCGGTGAGTCTCTGTGGGGGGGGGGGTGTGTGGTAGCCCTCAAGCTTCCTGTGTGTGTTACAGAAACAGTGTTGAAATGTTTCCATTACACATGTTCCATGTCAGCATCAGAGCAGCAGCCTATCTGTGCATCAGAACCTCAGTGTTTTATAATAACACAATGATACTGTTACTATGTTTTTCATACACAGGGTTTTGAAATTCACAACATTGTCCTCGATTGTGGTTTGTGTGTGTGCTAGATTTCCTGTCATACTTACACATTGATTTCCCGTGCACACTTACAGACTCAGTACCATGTTTGTTATTTATTTTGGCAATTCTGAGATAAGAAAGTCAAAAACACCTTTGTTTTACCTCATTTTATCTTTCTGATTCCCTCAGGCATCTACTCCAGCCTCAAGGACCCCCTCACACTGGGCGGGGGTGTCTGCAGTACCCCTCTCTCCCTGGGTGGAGGGGTTTGTTACCCCTCGTTGTCCCTGGGGGGGGGCATGTGTAGCACCCCTTTCTCCTCAGGACTCCTCACATCTCACATCTCCTCAATGTCCCTTCCATCAGTCAACGCTGTGTCAAACACACAGGTATTACAGCGGGGAGGGGGGGGTCTCTGTACCCAGTATAAGTACTGTTATACATTTCTATATATATCTGCATCTCCATTTTTACCATGAAGAAATGTGTTCAGGTGTAACACATTTTAAATAATCCTTATCAAATATCTTAATATGTGTGCTTGTTAGTGCTGAAGCTATATTTAAAAGACTCTCTGACACTCTAAGGAGGCCCAAATAACTGTGATGAGATGTGATGACCCGTGTCTCAGTGTTACAAAGAAAAGCCTTCTTTTTTTTACCAACATCCTTTCCAGATTTCAGATGTTGATGTTCTCTGTCTCCAGGTCCCTCCAGGTTCCAGCACCTCCTACAGCCTGAGCTCCACCCAGCCGTTCTCCAGCTGTCTCTCCACCCCCCCCACTCTGCCACCACTACTGACCCAAGCCCAGACCTCACTGCCAGGTGACACAAACACACATTTATTTGCATTTGTTAAGGAAACTGAAGCTATTTTCAGAAAAGCTTCTACAAGAAAACACCCTCTGAGACAGAATCTGACAATCCTTTTTTAAATCAATATTTATTTACTGTATACACCTACAGTTAAGGTACAAGAAAACAAAGTTAGTCAAGATGGAAGGCAGAAAACTTATACAAAAAATCCCTCCTCATTTATGTATTTTTTTATAACTACAAACTTTATTATAAATAAGTTTCAAAATATATTTTAAAAAATTGTTTACGAAAGTCATGTATAGGGACTGAAATAATAAGAAAATACCAAAAAATAAAAATAAATAGTAGATATACAGTTATACAATCACATTTTTAAAGATTACAAAATACCTTGAAAGTATGTTTTTTATTCTATTAATGCATATTATTTGTTAATGAACTGATGAAAGTCAATATTAGAATTGGTGAAGGACATTTGGCTTCTGTTTGAGAGAGAATAAGGTTCTGTCCATACCATATATTTCAAACTGATTATCAATAAACTGTGTCATTGAATGGTTGTTCTATAAAGCTATCTACACATTGTTAGTTTGCCTACATGCTGACTAAGTGTTTTGGGGGGTTATTAGGCATTTCGTGTTGGAACATGTTGTGCATCATCAGCGCTGTCACCACGTTTTATTAGAATTACAATAAAAGTAATAACTCTTTGTCCCGTTCTCAGAGTCCGACCTTGATGACGGTCGTTTCCCGTGTCAGGGGAACTCGCCCAGAGAGAGTCTTTCCTCACAGTGAGTCTCATTTCATCGTTATAGCTATTTTAATGTTGATTCTTGTACGATACATGCTGTAACACTCCTGCAGAAAATGAGTCAGCAGGACAGTCATCCATTATCACTCATTATTGACAAATATTTGGATGATTATCCTTTAATCAGACGAGTTTCTATTTCTGTTACCAGCATAAGAAAACTAACAGCTAGTTATTATCAAAGTGACTAGACAGAGATATTAACCCCAGCCATGGGGCCTTGTTGGTAATTTCCCAGCGATGACTTCTAACGGCCCGTCTACACTACAGGCATCGAAAAACGCTTTCAACGCTTCGCCCATTCACTTGAATGGGGTGACGTAGAAGATTTTTAATCTTCGCCGAACTGCATTGTGGGGAGCATGGCATGGCTTTGCAAGCATCACGAGCATCTATCGGCATCAAAAGTTGAACAATGTTCAACTTTTGAGGCTCGATGCTTGGCATCAGCCAATCAAATCCCGTTTATGCAAATCCCGCCAGTGCAAGCGCTAGCCAATCAAACCGCGTGCAAGCTGGGAGAGCCAGACCGCAGTTCATTTCCTCATATTCTAAACGAGATATTACGGTTGCAAATCACCCGGTTCTTTACAACCAGAACTATTTACCGGGATACAAACCGGAGGAACCAGGCATGGAGGGTGGCAGAGACAGTGGGTGAAACTGGTAGGTTTTTTCGCCTGTTTGGAGAGTTTATATCCAGTTTACTTCGTTTTAACATTGCTATTGCTTTCTATATCGGGGGCGGGAGATTCATGTGATTGGTTGTTGGTCGCGTTGCTTGCAAAAAATCGCCAAGCTTCAGACACGCCCAGCTTCAAGATTTTTTTATGCCTTTTTTTTAGTGTAGACGGGCCGTTACTCCTTGTTGGTTTAATCCTCCTCCCCCCCCAGCCCCCCCCAGGTCTCCTATGAGCTGTCTTCCTCTCCTGTTTGAGCAGAGGGACGGGCTGGGGGCCGCAGTCAGAGCCCGCCTTGAGAACATCCCCCTCGCCAGCTCTCACATCGAGCTGCTGCTGGAGAAACACAGCAACGGAGAGATGGGAGTCAACAGTGAGTGAACAGCATTGGTACCAAGATAAAACTCAGGGTCACTAGATGAGTTCTATTTTTGTAAAAAAAACTGATACTTTCCTCCTCAGTTCAATCAATCACATCGTATTTACACACTCCACTATCACAAATTACAGATTTGTTTCAGGAGGCTCTACAGTGGTTACACACCCTCTGTCGCAGCGTACAAGACTAAACTAGAAAAGCAACACCAAGAGGAAAAAAGGGAAAACCCTCTGGGAGGGCAACAGAGGAGGAGACAGATGTGCAATAGATCTGTTATTTATAGATTTAAAAAATACATTTATATATAAAAATATAAGTGCCAAACACGGTGCAGAATACCCTCCATAGTGTGCACATGATTGTCTTTACCTGCACTCACTGTGCAGTTCTCTTGTGAGAATGACCTGGTGCTATTTGCAGATGATAGATGTGCTTCTAGACGCTGTTAGAAACAAAAGATAGCACAGCAAGAGACAGCATGCTGCAACAATATACAACACAGCTGTAACTGCTTAGTTTCTTTATATGAGGAGTAATACAACACAGCGTATTATCATGTTAGCTTTGTGTTTACGGAGGCTTTCCCCAGAGTCTTATAAAAAGAGAGCGTGGCATAAAAGGAATCACCTACAGGACTTCAGGTAAAGATCACCTGAAGTCCTCATAGGGAATACAAATGACTGTTGTCTCATGATGATAATATAGAAAATACACATCCTAGTGCAAACTTAGTAAGCAAATGAAAGAAAAGACAATAAACAAATAATATTGAATGTGATATACTGCTAAACCACTTTTATACAGTTGAGGTAGGAGAACAAAATAATACGATAACAAATATTTCTATGATCCATATCAGTTTGTAAAAACCTTCGTGACTAATTATTCCCACAGTATTTGTTGATAGAAAGCAGATAAATAACATTTGAATGTGATAACTATGTTTTGCTTTCTCTTGACCTTTGTCTTTCTCCACCCTGTGCTGTCATTATCTTTTTATTTTCTTTTTATTTCAACACATTTTCGTTCTTTCTTACTAATGTTTCCTCTCCTAAGCTCAGACTTGGCCTTTCTATGTTACCATCTTCCATTCCCTCCACCTTAAACACCTTCCTCACATCTCTGGGCTCCAGGGAGAGTTCACTCTAAAGTGTTCAGAGTGTTAACTGCTGTTGCAGAAATGAGGGAGCAGCCTGTGTGTTCCTTCAGTCAGCGATGCAGGGCACACTGCACCCACAGCTCCAGAGAAAATCCATTTAGCATTAACAGCAAGGGATTGAATTCCCCGCTCTGATGGCACTGCTGTGAAGGAACACCAGATACAGCTCCAGGGATCACCAGTTCATGTCCGCACTGTATTCCACATTGAACAAGTCTATTTCTCAAGTGAACATATCTTATTGAAACATGGTGGACTTTTCGTTTAAGAAGTATTGCATTTAATGCAGGTTCACCATAACATAGTATTTTAAAATAAAGCAACTCTTAAGTGTGTAATAATATTTGTATTGAATCCTCAAGATGTCTGTGGTATGAGTCATTTTTATATATATATTATATATTCTAACACTAATTAGTTTGTATTGAGCAGTAAATCAAGACCTTAGATACTTCAAAAATATATTTTGCGGCATCATATCCAATCATTGTACATGCTCTGGGCTCTATTTAAAAAATAAAGCTCAAAGTTGTAGACACACCATTTGGAGTCTTCTTCTCTGCATCACAACCTACTCCAAACTACAGTGAAATAATGGAATGGAAATGCAGTTTGTGTGTGATATCGCCTCTCCCCCCCTGCTCCTCTCCTGTAGTCGTGGAGATGCTCCAGTCGCTGCACTCGCTGCAGCAGGAGAACCAGCGGCTGCAGGATCAGATCCTCAGCCTGACGGCCAAGAAGGAGCGCCTACAGCTGCTCAACACGGAGCTGGCCATCTCCTTCCCTCCACACATCCACTCCGCCCACGGCTCCATGCACTCTGCCCAGGTCCACTTCCTGTCATCCACCCAAGGTCTGATTCTTCATCTTCTCCACCCACATTTATGTCCAAACCTTAGGACACACTCTTGCTGTGATGGTATCTAGTAAACTCTGTGTTTTTAATCAGATTTCTTCAGAATGTTCCTCCCTCATCATCTGCATTCAGCAGTTTTACATAAATATTCAATTCTGATTTGTCAATTTCGACATTTGGCAGTCTGCTCTTTTACAACAGCACATTGCTGATAAGGAATTTCTAATAAAGCGACTTTGTGCAGTCATATCAGTCCACAGAAAGATGTCTGGTGGATTTACCATCAGCGATGGCCAAAGAAATACATACGTTTTCCTCCATCATAATACAGCAAGGAAAACATTTTAAATATTTATTTTTTATTTTTCAAGAGATCACGAAAGTTTGGATTCATGCTGGCTAAACTGTCCCCACTGGAGAAAAGAAAAATGAGTAAGAAATAGGTTAAAGCCACAGATAGCAGGATGACAGAGAAATCAGCAGAAGAAGACAGACAGGAAGTAAGTGCTCAGGTAGTAGTGTTAAAGACTGAACAGACAGTTACGGGGCAGTAAAGCAAAAGTAATGCAATAATTTGATTGTTGATTGATTGATTTTGTTATTAGCGGTGTAATAAGCAGAATTTAATGCAGCGAGGCGGTCAGGAACCCTGTTCTTCATGCTCCAAAATGGTGGAATGAGCTCCCCATTGACATCAGGACAGCAGAAAGCCTACACATCTTCCGGCGCAGACTGAAAACTCATCTCTTTAGACTCCACTTTGAGCGATAGAATTACTAACAAAGCACTTATATACTAATAAAGGACTGGTTTATCTAAAGCCAGTTGAGTAGCACTTGAAATGTTTGGCTCTCTGAAACCTGATGTACTTATATGATTCTGTTTTCCTCAAGTTTGTATCTTCTTGGTCGAATGCACTTATTGTAAGTCGCTTTGGATAAAAGCGTCAGCTAAATGCAATGTAATGTATAAGGTCCTGCTGCATGATATCGATGACGCTCATTAGAACTGACCAAACAACCTACTGTGAACTCAAAATGGCTGTAACTGAGTGTCTGTCTGAAATTGGCTCCTCTCTGCTGGTTTTGTTGAGTAAACTCATTTCCCTCAGTGCCATAAATTAATGCAGCATATTGTCTCTGAAATTAAGCCTGACAGCACAAAAATAAAACACATTTTGACATGGCCATGTACACAGAAAGGACACAGACTGAAGATACATTGATTTGCAGATGTTAAATGCTACATGTAGAGCATTTACCATCCAAATAAAAACGTTTGATATAGTAGTATCACCCTGTGTTTGTGCCTCTCTCCTCCTCAGACCCCCTGAGCACCAACAAGAGTCCTCTGTCCAAAAGCTGCTTCCTGAATGACACCTCCTTTGTTACCTCGTCTGAGGTGAGGACCTCTGACCTGCAACACACCACACAACATGTATCAAACCAGTACATTTTCCCACTTCAACCTCCTTGCAACAAGAGTTTGTGGGTTAAACCATACCTTTTTGATTTCACTATAAACTGTGGCTACATCCACATTTATCAAATGTAGTTTCAAATTGCATAACACTTTCTAGGTTTAGGTCTGCCATTCTCTCTACTTGTTTCTCTAATATAGAGAGACTTTTGAAACCCTGCCGGCCCTTTAACTTTGAAATGAAGTAGTAGGATAAACATGGGCAGTCGCAGGACACTTTCCCGGGAAGAAAGAACAAGCGACATCAGCCATGACTACTAGTCTTTCATCAATCACAAGCATCACTGAGCTAGTTGTGTATGCCAGCCGCTGTTTTGCAGTCAAGTTCTGTTAATAAGTTAAATCATTTAATAATGCTACTACTACCTAGATTTCAAATTATTTGTTAGTGTAAAATGTAAATGTTAGGGCGGCAGTAGATCAAGGACTTGGCTTAGAAACGGAAAGGTTCCCGGTTCAAGTCCCGGAGAGACTTGAACCGGGGTGAATCGGGGTGCTCCTGAGCAAAGCCCCCACCCCTACACTGCTCCCATGGCGCAGTACAGAACGGCTGCACGCTGCCTAACACTAGGAGGGGTGTAATGCAGAATCAGGGGTCTGTAGCGCAGTCTACTGAAGGGCTGCCCATCCCGATAAGACCAACATACGCAGTGTGGACTGGTAGCTGGAGAGGTGCCAGTTCTCCTCCTGGGTACTGCCGCGGTGCCCTTGAGCAAGGCGCCGAACACCAAATTGCTCCTTGGCACTAGATAGACTGCCTTCCTATTTGCTCTGGCACCTCCTGACTCCCATTATTAGTTGAAATTATTTTATTGACTTCAAAATTATCCTTTTGCTTCCACTAAGAAAATAAAACTCTGTTCCACTGCACACCAATGGCGATCCGATCGATGTTTTCCTGTGACTTTCCGAGTCTGTTCACAGTTTATTTTCCACTAACAAGTCCTTAAACACCACAGAGCCCATTCTGTGTTCCCGTTAGTGTTTACTTCCTTTCTCTCTTTTGATCCTCCTTAGCAAAGGTCATTATAGTGCTTTAAAAACGGTCCGTACTATCGTCATATTAGCTTTTGAAATGTCGGAATCGAGTATTCAACTAATGCCATGTAATAATGCACATTAAAATGGCTACAGTGATTTTGTCCTGTGTGTTCCAGGAGCTCCACTCTGGCAGTCCGTCCCGCAGCAGCTCCTCCCTCTCCTTCCAGAGCACTCCGCCCCCCCAGCAGAGCCCCGCCTCTTTCGGCCAGCCCCTGCTCAATGGCTTCAGTCGCGGCATGAGCGACAGCTCGGGGGCCATCAGTCAGCCCGTGGTGGGCGGGCTCGTGTCCTCCCTGGCAGGAAGTCCTCAGCTGAACATGAACGGCGTGCTGGGCAGTCTGAACGGCGTGATCCAGTCTCCCGTGCAGAACGCCCCCACGCTCCCTGCTCTGCGCCCCCAGCCCCCCCCGCTCACCCCCCAGGCTCTGGCCCAGGGCTTCCAGCTGCCCAAGAGCTCCAGCCCGTATGTGCCCAGCCTTTGTTCAAAATGAATTTGTGTTGTTTAATAGCAAGGCATTGACATCATGTCAGTGATAATCCTATAATAGTGAGGCGTGTGGGTGCAGATTCTGGTGTGTCATGTGACCGTGTGTCTGTGTGTGTGTTCCAGGTCTTCCCTCCTGTCGGAGCAGCAGAAGCAGCTTCTCCTGGAGCAGCAGCAGCAGCAGCAGCAGCAGCTCCAGCACTTCCTCACCTCACAGAACTTCACTCCTGTAATCACACACACACTCTCTCCTCTGTTTTCACTATGTATATTTTCTCATAGGATCGCCTTGTTTTCTTGATTCTGTTCATATTTGATTCACAAACCACTCAGGAAGACAAAATGGCAGAAAGCACATTTGCTAACTGTATGCTGGCTCAAGCAGGAAGTGAATATGTTACACTTCCTTGATTGATGTAAATTGTAACCTTGTTTAAATCCACCAAATAAGTTTCAAGAATTTACCAGGATCAAAAAAAATCTTTTATTTGATTGAACAGCAGTGATCTGCAACTTCCTTCCTCTCATGACACTTAGAATAAGAGGCATAATTGATGAATATTAAGTTTATAAATGAGTAAGATGTGAGAGATGCATAGCGTTTGCTCTACAGATGAATATTGAGGTAACTTTGTGCAGTAGTTGTGACTCACAGGCCGATGATGGTATGAGTCAATGTGTGCCAACAACAGGAAACCATGAGTGTTTCTATTTGACATGCTAACTGGTAAACCTTTGGTAGATTCTGCAGCCAATCAGAAGCTGAGAAACATGTTGATGTAGAGCTGTTGTGGTGACTGGGGGGTTTGGGCTTTTTTGATTTACACGTATATGATAGACAATAAGGGAAGCGGGTACAACATAGATAATAACACGCTTTGAAACTGATATTGGCTGTGTTTCCTTTCACCTCTTTGTGTTGTACATTTTTAATTGCCCATAGACCCTCAGTGAAAACAACCATAAATAACTAATAGCTGATAAATGATTAGGTACATCATGCACGTGTCTTCAACGTGCACTGAAGCTTCTGCTCCACTGAATCTGCCCAGACACAATTTCTTCTTTGTTTTTGACTGTTGGTTGCCTGGCGCTCTTTGAATGACCTTTGAATTACTTTCGTTCTTTTAAAGTTTTCCCACTGTAGAAGTAGTGCCACCTTCAGCTTATTTTGATGAAAAACTCTTTATAATATTATAACAGTAGCTGATGAAAACAAGCATTAATCTACATTTTATGTTTTTTTAAATATGTAAAAAAAAATCAATACATTTAGATGGAAACCTGACTATTGGCCAAGAGAAGAAACACTTGAAATGATGCAAAAATAGAATCTCTGATACAACACCTTTCAGTTCCGTGGTTTACTGAACATGTCTGTGCCCCCCCCCCCTCCTCACAGGAGCAGCAGGTGATGGTGTGCCAGATGCTGCAGCAGCAGAGGCAAAGGGAGCTGCAGCGCCTCACCCTGACGGGGGCCCTCACCTCCACCCCAAACTCCCCCCTGTACTCCCAGTCTCCCAGCCTGCTGTCCTCAGCGCCCCCCCTGCAGGGCGGCCCGGCAGGAAGCCTGTTCGGCCTGCAGGACAAGGCACTGCACAAGTCCGGGGTGAGTAACGGCTTGGGGAGTAACGGGTTAAGTTATTAGATTACACATTTTTTCGAATTACCCTTCCGATGTATTACGATGTATCAGTATCTGTGGTTCATTTGTTATTATTATTTTATTTAGCAGGTTAAGCTCTATGTGTGTAGAGACAGCCTGAATGTGCTAAATGAAAGGCAGGTTTTCCTATCAATAACATTTCTGTGCAGAGGACACATTTCTGATCCTAAATATCTTGGCTTCTTCTTTTCTAAGGACACATTGTTCTGTTGTCTTACATAATACACTGACGTAATAAACATATCATTGATATCTCTTTTCACTTGTATTTATCGCCGTTGCATTAGATATTGATATTTTTACAGGTAATTTGTAATTGTAACAAACTACCTGTAATGCGTATCATGTGATGCAGCCTCACAGTTGCAGCTTTAAAAATGATAGCAGTATTGTGTGTGTGTGTGTGTGTGTGTGTGTGTGTGTGTGTGTGTGTGTGTGTGTGTGTGTGTGTGTGTGTGTGTGTGTGTGTGTGTGTGTCCTCAGGCTGCAGGAGAGAAGGGTGGAGACAAGAACGGGTGATGATTCCACAGGAGCAGCTCAAATGAAGCAGAAGAAGGACTGAGGTCCCTGACCTCTGAACATCTTTCCCTCTCTGTCATCTTGCTCTTACACCCTCTTTTATGAATGTATACCAGGATGGACTTTAACGTTTTTTGGTGTTTTGGAGTTCTTTATATCAGAGGTTCTTCTCATAGGTTTTTGTGTAGGCAGCTTTCAGAGAGTACAGTGGTCTCTTGTTAAATTGCACTAATTACTTAGCTAGCCCAACGCGGCTGCTTCTGAAGGGCAGAGCCCCCCCCTGCTCCGCCCTGCAGGGGTTGTGTTCAGGCTTTCTGGTTGAAGTGTGAACTCTTTCCTGACCATTCACCATTTTCCTCCACGTTTCCACTCGGTCAGCGAGTCACACTGCCTCTTCCTGCAACCTCAATGTCTTCCTTGATATTTCGCCTTCCCTTTATGTTCACCCCCATCCAGATCTCCTATATGTTGCAGGCACTTATTATGTTAACGATAAATATACTGTCATTTCCAATGTGTTGTTAGTGGAATTTCAACATGAAGCTAGTTATTACCTCAGATCTTTCTGCCACCCATTTTCCAATTCCAAATTGTGTGCTGAGTCATTACCGCTATAGCCTTCACTGGGTCTAAAGAAAGCACCAAAAACCTTGGTATGTAAATGTGAACATGGCACAGAAGCCATGATATTGTCCACAAGAGCACCAGATTTTATTCAAAAAGAGTTTCTAAAGACTTTTATTTCTTTCCAGTTGCTATCGAGATTAAGCAGAAAAAAACAAACATTTGGAACTTGTAAGTAAGAAATTAACAGTTTTTCCTGAACAACTGTGCACTTTGCATGTTAGCAGCTAACAGAGCAAATCCGACATCATCACAGAACCTTTATTAAGGATACTGATTGGCCACTAGGGACAGACAGGTTTTCCATGTGAGTATTTTGCACTCCTCCTCCTGCAGTGTCCGTTCTATCTGTTACTTCCATACATAACCCTTAATGATATTCACCAACTAGATGTTCTTTTAGCAATACTGGATAGATAATGCCTTAATGATGCTAGATGTACAGAGACACCACGAGTCCAGGCTCACTCTGTTGTCGTCTTTCTTTGATAGTGCTTTTTATCTGGGGTACACGGTGGGGTTCATTACTGAAGTGAAAATACTCTTCCTAAACCCATTTATACTTTTGATAGCTGACTGATGATTTAAAAATGTGTGAATAACCGTATAGTGAGTAACTAAAGTGTCAAATCATTTTCTATTGTACTTTTTTGTGTTCAGATCTGATGTTCTTTAGTTGTTTGTGCTTCGAAGAAGTCTGACAGGAAAGCCTGCACAGTGTGTCATAGGAGACGGCCGAGAGGTAAACTATTATTAAAGTGCCGTCACAGCGGTGTGTCATACATAGTGTAGCCGTTAAGCTAACGTAGAGATAAGCTTGTCTTTCCTTCCACTCCACTTTATCCTACGATGCCTCTGTTTGGCTCACCTTTACTAACAAAGGCTCTTCACAAAGTAAGGGACTATTTAATCATGTTTCCTCCTGTGTTCTTTAACAATATTGTCATAGACCTTTATTAAATATTTTCTGTTTGCAATCTTGAACATGATCTCCCATACATGTGATGTAACTTGAGTGCTAGATTCTTTTGTTAGCAGCTAATGTAGATGTCAGAGAGGAAGTCCAAGCAGCTCACGGGTCTGTGATAAATACTGTAGCAACGACAGAAGGAGAATGTTGGTTCCGTGGATGAAGACATGAGCCAACGCATTGACACGACTCCAAAGCGGGAGCTCTGAGGTTTGACTGAGAGAATTTACTGAGTTTGTCCTTACGAGTCCAGACACACACGAGCATGTCCAGGAGACGGACTGCAGAGCGGTGCTGGGTTTCTGAAGCCGTTTCTTTCTCATGTTGCACTGGGGCGCTTTGGGCCCAATCGTAAATCGTTTTTTAATACCTTTTTCAATTTTGTTGGAATACGAGTGGTATACTTTAATATGTTTGTGTTAAAACACATTCATTCTTTTAAGCTTTGAAGTATGGGTAACCAAGATAATCCATGTTCTGAATGTCGTACTGTGTATCTTTTATGTGTATCAACATTTAAGCACTTGGCTCTGAAAGAGGTTTGATGGAGAGCGAGTTTCCTGTCGGGATATGAATTGCATGAAATGCAGCGAGGTCTCTCAAATGTGTTGCTAAATACCAAGTAATAACTATGCATCATTTTAAATGCATTGTTCCCTTAAAAGAAAAATAAATTAAATGAGCACTGACTTTTAAAAAGGACAAGCATGTTGTCATTGTATAGTGTATTTGTTTGAGAGAATTGATCAAAACTAATTTGACAATATTCAGATGAAAAGCCCTGTAAAGTATTTTGATATTTTTGTGTGTAAAATTAAAAGAACGGATTAAGACAACTTTTTTTGTCAATAAATGTATTTTACTGAGTTGTTTATATTTTCTCTCTGGTGTTGAATTACTTTTCTGTTTTGTGAAACAGGAGAGTGGAGGGGAATTCTCTTTTTCTTTTTCTACTTACTTACTGTTTATTGTAATGCTCAGGGAATACGCAGATCAACTGTTAGGTTTAAAAGTATTTGCCTATTTCTAATCAGTTAAATGTACAAAGAATAATATAGCGACAATTTCTTATTTAAAATTAGATTAAAGATGGAAATATAAATGGTTTTATAAATGTAATTAAACAAATTCAGTTACATTATATAAGTAATTAAAAATAAAATTAACAGTACGTAAAAACATTAACTGTTAAAATCAAATATGAACAATACTGTACTTTTTATAAAATAAAATATTACTAGTATAAACCGGAATTATTGGGGAACAGTAAATAATATACTACTATAAGGATGGCCAATGGTTTATTAAATATGGCTGATCCTTTAATATACAAGAATATTTATATATTGTGGGGTAGGTAATTGTAAATCAGTGAGTTCACATCTTTTCATAGACAAAGTCATACAATAAAAAGTGTTTACATACATTCTGTTTCAAGACTCAATTCTAGCTTGTTACTTAGTTTACACAGATTTCAGATCAGTTATGTGGTGTAAGGTGGAGAACACGTAACAGTTCCTAATAAAGAGCTAATAACCAAAAGCTTTATTGATCATTCTAAAGTACTTTATTGATGTCATATCCAGTATATCAATGAGGGTCACTAAGGACAACAATTGGGTTGCCAGTTCAAGGAAAGTCCTTTTAGCTGGTGTCAAGGGCGGACTGGCCATTGGGAATACCGGGAGTTTTCCCGGTCGGCCGGTACCGAAGTGGGCCGGTCGGACAATTCACTAGCATCCATCATTTTGAATGTATCTACTATGCCTTGTAATTAAGTTCTCACTTATTTTACATTTGTGCACAGCGGATACATTCCTTAAATTCAAAGGAGGAAGAGGAAGGGAAGGAGTGGTTTGAGCTCGCGAGCTGTTAACGTTTCTGAGCCAATCACCTGAAGCGACCCAGCAGCAGCAGCCATATTGTAACTTTTACTGAAGTCCTTCCAGCTTTCAGAGAGGCAGCTGTCTGTAAAGTCTGGGATTCCTCCTGTGTAAAAAGCAGAAGATTTACGACTTCAACACTCAAACTTGAAATGAGCGCGAGCAGCTTTCTAGTCACCGCAATGCGGAGAGGATGCACGCGGACCTTAAGACGACCTTTTCCCATGGTGAGACTTCGTCACTGTCTACACAACTAAAGTATTTTTATTATTTTCTATATGTGAGAAGCTCATTTCCCTTTTATCTTTGCTGCCGTACTCGCATTATGCGGAGTATTTAAAAGTGCTGCGTCACTTTAGAGAAACCTACATTGTACCGGAATTGTAATGTTGTTCTATGTTACCAAAAACTTGACACACCCTCATTCGCTCACCTTTAGCACAGAAACGCCTGCTGGTACAATAGAGGAGCGCGGCAAGGCTTGTCTCCATGTTAGGTTATCAGCGAGTTGCAGAGATAACATGTGTATGGAAGCCCATTTCAGTCTATGTGATGGGAAAAATAACGTCAATGTAATCAGAAACTTCTAAATAATAACTTAGCATTTCAAAATAAGCTTCTCAATATGTTGATACTTTATTGTAAGGCACGTTATTATTTTTTAGATACTAATTCATTATTGTAATGTTATAATTTAATATAATAAAATGTGTTTTTGTATTTTGTCAAAACTATATTTGCATCAGTAGCCTACTAGTTAAACTTGTTTATGCATCCGCGCTGGAAGTAGCCAAGGTTGCTTTATGTTTTTGGGTTTCTTTGTCCGTCCATTTGGAACAAAGGATGAACTGATTCGATTTTGGAGTGAAAGGTCACAGTCACTGTCACCTCACATCTGTCTCGTTCTGGTGAGGCGATATCTTCAGGGAATTCCTTCAAATTTGGCAAAAAACGTATAATTGGAGTCAAGGGCGCCGGAAGCGGGGGGGGGCCATTGGCCCCCCCACTTTTCAGCGCTGCCCCACATTTTCGCAGCAGCAGATGCCGCGTACAAATCCCTTTTCAATAATTCCCCTCTACTCTAAAGTCGCATCTAAAACGCGAACTGATCTAGCTGTGTATATTTTGTTATTTTTGATTGTTATTCAATCTCACTAGCTACAGGCATGTTTGAAGCTTGTAAAGGCAAGATGACAGCTCTCACTCGCCACTCTGCTGTTCCTCAGCGCCGCTCCCCCTCCCTCCCGCTGAAATTATGAATGTAAGGTACAGTAATCATAGATAACACGGCAGGATCCGTAGTTTGTTTTTATCTGATTTCAAATATACCTAAGCAAATTCTTGGCTTTCAGAATATTAAACTTGTTTCGGCAAATTCAGATGATAAATAGGCCTACAAATTTGAAGCTTGTAACGGCATAATTACAAGCGGAGAACGGAGTAATTTAACGTCACTGCAGGCATAACAACAGCCGGTGTTTCTCGTGAGTGTTTTCCCCGGGAAACAAACACAATACACACAAACGCAAGAATACACAAACACACACTTATCGCGGCGCGGAACACTACAAATCCCGTTTCAATAATTCCCCTCTACTCTAAAGTCGCATCTAAAACGCGATCTGATCTAGCTGTGTATATTTTGTTATTGTTATATATATTCAATCTCAGTAGCTACACGCATTTTTTAAGCTTGTAAAGGGAAGACCACAGCTCGCCTCTCACTGCTCTGCTCTTCCACAGCGCCGCTCCCCCTCCCTCCCGCTGAAATTATGAATGTAAGGCATATAGTAATCATAGATAACACGGCAGGGTCCGTTACAGTTTGTTTTCATCTGATTTCAAATAAACAAGTCTTGGCTTTCAGAATATTAAACTTGTTTCGGCAAATTCAGATGATAAATACAGGTGTGAAGCTTGTGACGGCAACAAGCGGAGAACGGAGTAATTTAACGTCACAACAGGAACAATAGACGGTGTTTCCCGTGAGTGCAGTAATCCAAACGAAAATATCTTCCCTCCGCAGTATTTTGATCATTTGCTCCACTAATAATCAATCAGATCGATGGATTCCAGAGAAGAGAAAACTTTAAAGGCCTTTTTCTCAAAATGTTGACTCTGTAATAGTCATTATATAAATGTGACATATTTTGCAAACTGTGCAAAGACGCCCGGACGTCTGCGATGACGGAAAAGAAAAACCTAAGGTAGACCGAAGCGACAAACTTTCTTCCCAGGTCCTCGAGCGCCTCTACAACCGTACAGTCCCTGACCACTGGAAGGGTCAACAATTTGAAAATTCAAATCTAACTGACATAAATCAAAAGAAGACGCGACCAAGAAGAACTGTACCAAAACGTTCAAATCCGATATATAAGAACATGATCAATTGCCGACTGGTTTCTTGGTTGCCATTTGTTTATTGTTTAGATTCGAAAAATAACCCAACCATTAAATGTACCTAATGTAAACTTACCACACCTGTTCAGGATAAAATAACCAATTTTACATGTATAAGAACGACAATACAGACGGACGAAATAAAAATGGATTTACATTTCACTGGACGAGAGTAGCTTTAGTCAGCGTAACTGGCGGCTTCTATTAAACCTAAGGACCGAAAAATTCTATAGCAACTAAAAACATCCGATGAGGT
>NW_011358796.1:330730-344732 GCF_000735185.1 Notothenia coriiceps | reverse complement strand
TCACCTGTCTGTCTCCCACCTGTCTCTCACCTGTCTCCCACCTGTCTGTCTCTCACCTGTCTCCCACATGTCTGTCTCTCACCTGTCTCTCACCTGTCTGTCTCCCACTTGTCTCCCACATGTCTGTCTCTCACCTGTTTCCCACCTGTCTCTCACCTGTCTCTCACCTGTCTCCAGTGGAAGAGTGGTCCAGTGGTCCAGGTGGGCTGGACGGTGAGTGATGAGCTGCTATTGGTTCAGGAGGACGGATCGGTTCTGACCTACGACGTCTTCGGGACCTTCAAGAGACACTTCAGCATGGGACAGGTAACTAGTCCTTAACAAGTCTTTAACGAGCCCTTAATGTGTCCTTAACGAGCCATTACCTTCCGCAGGAAGTGGACCGGTCAGAGCATCCAGTCCATCCCCAAAATAAACACATTTTGTAGACCCTATCCCTCCGTAGTCTTTCAAGTAGGAGGCGTTCTCCTCCGGTTTGCAGGCACTCGGCCCGTCCACACACAGGCATGAAAAAAATCTTTCAAAGCTTCACTTGAATGGGGTGATGTAGAAGATTTTTAATCTTTGCCAAACTGCATTGTGGGGAGCGGAGCATGGCTTTGCAAGCATCGTGAGCATCAAAAGTTGAGCAATGTTCAACTTTTGATGCTCCCGATGCTTGCGAAGCTGGCATCAGCCAATCAAATCCTGTTTATGCAAATCCCGCCAGTACAAGCGCAGCCAATCAAACCGCGTGCAAGCTGGGAGAGCCAGACCGCAGTTCATTTCCTCATATTCCAAACGAGATATTACGGTAGCAAATCACCCGGTTCTTTACGACCAGAACTATTTACCGGGATACAAACCGGAGGAACCAGGCATGGAGGGAGGTGGCAGAGACAGTGGGTGAAACTGGTAGGTTTTCGCCTGTTTGGAGAGTTTATATCCAGTTTACTTCGTTTTAACATTGCTATTGCTTGTATGTCGGGGGCGGGAGATTCATGTGATTGGTTGTTGGTCGCGTTGCTCGCAAAAAATCGCCAAGCTTCAGACACGCCCAGCTTCAAGATTTTTTGATGCCTGTAGTGTAGACGGGCCGTAATGGCTTCTCATGGAAAATGTATCGAGCAAAATAACAGGAGAATTGAAGGGGGTCTCCCGTTACTTCCTGGCGTATTCATTTCTATCCATCACATTTCTATAACCAAACTTCTCCCTTCTCTCTAGGAGCTGACTCCTGACTACTCCATGGAGAGCCACCAGCGAGACCATGAGAACTTCCTTGTAGTTTCTCGCACCAGACGGAGACGGGCTAAGGCTCTGCTGGACTTCGAGAGACACGACGACGACGAGCTGGGGTTCAGGAAGAATGACATCATCACTGTGAGTCATGCCCTGCTCGATGACTCACAGAAACCAAAAAAAAAGCTTTCTGTGGTTTCTAACCTTTCGCTCTGAATCTGATACAGCTGTACTTTCCATCTTTCCCCTTCAGATCATCTCGCAGAAGGATGAACACTGTTGGGTTGGAGAGCTAAATGGCCTAAGAGGTGTTTGGGTTTTTTCTTAAGCATCAGCACCGTGTTGAATCTCTTTGTTTCTATATACTGTTACAGCTTATTGACATTTTTCTATTGCATTATGTCACAGGTTGGTTTCCAGCGAAGTTTGTGGAGATCCTAGATGAAAGAAGCAAAGAGGTATGGAATCAGTTAATTACCCGCTTAATGAGAAAGGATGTTTTTATGCTTACTTTTAGACGAGTATTTTAATGTTAACTCCATGTTGTTCCTTCCTTCTGCTCACCTTCAGTATCCTAAAAATTATTATCCGATTTTTGCTCTTTGTGTCTGTCCTCAGTACTCATTAGCAGGCGATGACTCTGTGACGGAGGCAGTGACGGACCTGGCCCGGGGGACACTGTGTCCGGCCCTGAAGGCCATCTTTCAGCACGGGCTCAAGAAGACATCTCTACTGGGAGGGCCCTGTCATCCTTGGTTATTCGTTGAAGAGGTAGGAGATTAATATTTTCTTTTTAATATTGCAGATGTATCAAACTCACCATTGGACTAATCCCTTTCTCTTTTCTCTCAGGCGGCCAGTAGAGAGGTAGAGAAAGACTTTAACTCTGTCTACTCCAGACTGGTGCTGTGTAAAACCTACAGGTAAAACCCTTATTTTTAAATAAACATTCAAGAGAAATGATTGCCACGAAATGATAATTTGATCAATTACATAACCCCTGTTACCTTGAAAATACAATCTCTCGCTCAAAAAGCTTGGATAGAAACCCAACCGGTTTAAAACCAAACAAACTTGGGATCTAACCCTTTACCTTCAGTTGGAACTAAAGTGTGCTCTGGCAATGGCAAGTGGAATCGGCTTTCAGTGTGTATGCCTGAAGCATAATAAGATAACGACTTGTTCTCTGCCGTATTTACCAGGTTAGACGAAGATGGGAAAGTACTCACACCAGAGGAGCTGCTGTACAGGGTGAGTGTCCTTAACTCAATGTGTAACATCTGCAATTGAGTTTTCTTCAGCTTAATGTGCAGCTTGCCTCTAGGAATGCATGTTAGTAGAAAGTGATTGAGCGCCCTCTGTCTGCTCCTCCCAGGCGGTGCAGTCGGTCAACATGAGCCACGACAGCGCACACGCTCAGATGGATGTCAAGTTTAGGTCTCTGGTCTGCGTCGGCTTGAAGTGAGTTCTCGGGAGAACCGCACACACATACACACACATATGCATGCCTTCAAAATATGCTGTTAACAACACACACACACACACTGGGGCTGTTTGGTTCTTAACGGTTATCTTCTCCATCAGTGAGCAGGTGCTCCACCTGTGGCTGGAGGTGCTGTGCTCCAGCATGGCCGCTGTAGAGAAATGGTATCATCCATGGTCCTTCCTCCGTAGTCCTGGATGGGTACAGATCAAGTGTGAGCTCAGGTAAGAAACACCTGTTTTGATCTCAGATTAGAGCTTATTTCAAGTCAAAGTTGTTGCAGTGGAAAATTCAAGCAAGCGAAAAAGCAGGAATGGCTAAATAGGATAAACCACTGGCAAACGTATTACTCCATTTCCAAAGCTTGCTTGCAATTATAAGTACTTAATACTCCACTACAGTATATTCCACATGTACCGCACATAATCCAGCGGTTTAAACATATTAGTTTATACCCCAGAAGGACTTTAAACAACAAAAAATGAAATTGTGTAAAAATATGGATACATTATTTGTCCAAAAAACCAAACAATAAGCAGTCTACCATTGTTGTCTCCACAGAGTGCTTTCAAAGTTTGCCTTCAGCCTCTCCCAGGATTGTGAGCTACCTGACAAGAAAGAGGTGAGCCCAGCACTTTATTTAATTTCTTTGTTGTGGTTGTATACTTTATTGATTCTTTATATTTTAAATATTTATTTCAAATCTTTGAATATTCTTGAAAAATCTAAATGTATTACTTTTGCTTTTATGTCTTTCCCAGGAGAATGAGCAGAGACCCCTGAAGGAGGGAGTGCAGGACATGTTGGTGAAACATCATCTCTTCAGCTGGGACATCGATGGCTAGACACACACAGAAAACACTCGTCTGAATCCTACTGCGTCCTCCTGTCTGTGTTTATGTGATGTCTCCTTATCTGTCACTTACAGACTGTCAATTATAATTAACAGGAAGTGACTGCTTCAACGCTCACGTCACTGTTCAGCCAGTTCTGAAGCATGTGTGCATTCAAGTGCATACTTTATTTTACTTCTGTAGGAGATTGCACTACATGGTGAAAAACGATATATACTGGTAAAACACTGCAGTGCAGACGAGTCTGTACCCATGAAACTGGAGCTCTCGTGTGTCCAGTACGTATAAAACTCCCTGCTGGACATTCAGCTTTCATAGCTGTGTGCAGGAGTGAGCGTTCACTCTCTTTCATTAGTTGCTACAACAGCAGCGGGTCATCGCCACGAGAAACCCTGGACCTTTAACACGGTATTAAATGCCACATTAACCTTTAAATACCCAGATATTAAGACCAAAACATTCCTAAATATGGAGCTGTAAAGTTACAAATTATTTTTGAGAGGGATGTTAGTTACCTCAAATATCATGAACTCTACAAAATATTTCATTAACTACTAAATGTTGCACATGCCAAGTAAAGCCTTTTCAAATAGTTATACAAGATTATGCCTGTATGTGTGCTACCTTATCAGTGGTAGTGAAGTCTGCACTCGTATGACAAAAATGTAAATGAGGCGGATAAATACTTTTTTGTGCTACAATCTATAAATAAATGTTAAATAGCCTATACAGTAATTTGTTATGTTTTTGTATATACGTGAATATATATTTTGCTTGTGACGAAATGTGCCCTTGCGAGTTTATCATTCTTACTTACTGATTACCTTTAGTTCTGACTTAACTGCACATACATCAGGAAACAGGGACATTTTTGGGAATGTATTTATTCAAACTGTTGAGCGTTCATGATGTTCCACTGTATGAGGGGACTGGAGAATTATGATGTACTAATTCAAGTTGCAAAACATTTTCCTTTGCATCATACAAAGGATGTTGGATTTACATGAACTGTCTCTTCCCCATGTGCAGAACATTCAATGAGCTTGGCGTTTTGTGATCAGTCATTGTAGCTTGTGTAAAACATATTGTCAACAATTACAAATGTAATATTGTCTGGGTCTGTAAAATATGGAACTGAGGACTGCACAGCTCTCCTCTTAATATTGAAGAAGACTAAGACCAATCCATCCTTATTTTTTCACTTTAACAAATCAAATCCATAGTATTAAAATTGTATAATATATATTTTGCTGAAAATGGACATAGAAAAAGCCACACTGTTGAAGGTTCAGTAAAGCCTGTTTATTGATGGTCAGTTTTTTAGAGTGTATTTAAAATGTCACATGTAAACAGCGACAGGCCATAACGCATGGGGTACTGGAGTAGCACTGCGAGTACTGCATGTCTTATAATCATGAGGAGTGACAGGACGATGTGCTGTATTTGTTTGTACTAACACTATTTGTATAACGTTTCTAACGTGGCTGACTGACAGTGGAAGTATGATGGATTCTGCTGAATCTGAGGAGTGCAAGTGAGAGCAGAATGAAGACCATCAGAGCGAGCTTTCTGCATGTATGCCAAATAAATACCTGACAATTATAAAACGCTAACAGCTTATATTTTCAATATATCTGGAGATAAAACCCTATGTGCCCTCTGCTACATTCATTTCTGATTTGCATACATTTTGTACAATTCCATCTTTCCAATTGGAGCACAACTACAAGCTCATTTACATATGCAGTATAAATAGTACATTCATTGTTTTTCATTGCAAATACACACGGAATGCACGGAGGAGTTTCACGTATAGCTGCTCATGCCGATGCTGGAACTGTTCAGGGGTTTGGCCTCCTTCCCTTGCCATTGACATCGAGCCAGAAAAATAAATTGTCAATTTCATAGAGGCATAAACGATGGGTTAAATGAAATCAAACATCCTGAGTGAGGCTTACCTCAAAAACCACACTGCTATCAATCACCCAAACTCGTTAAAGAAAAGCAAAGGCAGCTGATGATAAAATGCATTTAGGGACACACCCCACTGTGTACCCTTTCTAAACTATGACCTGGTGTCAAGAGGCAAGGAGTGATGAGACTGAGGAGTGTCTCGCTCCAAACGTCATGGTTTGTGGAATGAAGACACTAGGTGGTGGAGGGATATTTTAGAGGGAGGTTTGGGGGGGTCAATTCAGGAGCCTCCTGTTCCTGACGAGGAGGGGGCTGCTGTGTTGTTGCTGCTGCTGCTGCTGCTGTTCTGGCCTTTTCCTTTGTGCCTCTGGCCGCCCCTTCTCCTGCCACCTCCTCCAGACTTTGGCTGCAAGGGAGAGATAAGGAGAACACTCGATAAGGCACCTCCATGTTATTTACTCACAATGTATCAAGATCACCCGGCTATGAACTCAACTATCTTGCTTTAGTCAAAACACAACCTCCACCAGTGTTCTTGTTTTAGTTTGAATCGACCTATGTTACCTTGTTCTCTTTGTTGCCCTCCTTTATCTGAGGGTCTTCATCCCCCTCTCCCTTTGGAAGCCAGCCACGCAAGCAAAGTGGGGTTGGGTGGGTTAAAAATAATAGTGATGAAGTAATGAGTGAGCGTGAGTGGTGGATAAGATAAAGCAAGAACATAACCAAAAGGAAGGAGGACACAATGCAGTTAGAACAGAGCTGCAGTGTTAAGGCAAGTTTACAATAAGAGATTCACTACCTCACTAAATAGCACTTTATAAAGTAGTATGTCTAACCGATTGTGTTTCGTTTGGGCCAGCTGACTGTGATATCGTTGGAATATCGTCCCCGGTTGCCGTGGTGCCGTCCTCTCTGCGCAGCGGTGCTTTCTTTGTGGACTGCATCTTGATTTGGGGAGGTTTGGAATTTGATGGTAAATTATTGGTAGATTGCAGCAGCTGAAAAGAGTGAGAGTCGATATAAGAGTCTGAAGAAGACTGTTTTAAAAAAAGTCGATATATTAAAAGTGTAATGTGTTGACGTTGGTTGTTGTCTTTAAAAAATCGAATAAAAGTCGATATATTTTAGCCTGATGCCATCACCAAGAGAAGATATCAGGTTGTTCATTCCATCATTGTAAAGGAGAAAGAATACACATATTATTCCTTAAATGTTCAGTTATGTGCCCTCACACTGCTTTACCTTAGTGATGGTTCCCACAGCCTTGGTGCGCCCCTCCCTGAACACCAGCCTCTGGTCGCAGTGCAGGTACTCGGGGGTCTTTATGAAGCGGAAATGGACCGAAGCCTTGTCCCCTGTCCGTAAGCAGTCTCTGTTCATAGACAAGATGGTGGCAGTCTGCCTTATGCTGCCACAGTGGACTGAGTGGACGGTAAGCAGAAGGAAAAGAAACGTTAACATTTTGTTTCTTATTAAAGAGTCACTTAACAGGAACTTATTGCTTAAGTGTTTCTTTGAGAGGGTGTTGAGAAATTGCCCTGTCCTCCTATATAATCAAATATTATTCTTGATGACATCTTTTTAAACAAGCAAAACGTAATACATATTCAATGTTGGCTACTAATCTTGAAGGCAATTAAATGCTCAGTAAATATTTTAAAGCTGCTTTGGAAACCCACAAAAACTCCCTGTCCCTTCTTCCACACCATTGTTACCCACCCATGGCCTGGTATCTGGGGGATATTGTAGTGGGATGATGCAGTACCAGGATCTCAGCCTCAAACTCCCAAGTGGCCTGTGGGCAGACCTTCGGGGAAACCATCACCATGCCCTTCCTGATGGTCGAACGCTTGATCTATACAAAGGGGTACGGATTACATAAGAACCAGACAGAGGAATAACATCAGAGGAATGTCAATTTCAATTCAAGACTGTTTTAATTATTTCTATAAAAACATTTCTTAAGATTGCATTTTTTTTGAGCTGGAAAAGATGGAAAAAATAATGGAAAAAATGATACATTTGACCATTCAGGTTTTATAAAACCTTTCCCCCAAAATATACAAATACACAGTTTGAACAGCCAGTTAATTAAACCAGACTTTAAAAAATGCACTCCCAGATTTCCCCCTTACCTTTTTGAGAGCGAATGAGGCAGTCTGGCCCCCTCTGACCTCCTTCACAGGCATTCTCTTGCGGTGGATTGATTTCACAGCGATGGGGATGAAGCTGCCTAAGGGGTCCGGCCCTAGTAGCATTGTATCATTCAGTCGTATGAGTCCACGTAAAGTAGTGCCAGAAACTACTGTTCCCACTCCCTGCGGCATAAAAACAAAACCGGTGTTAACATTAAAATGTGGTAACGGTTGTCATGTGTTAGGTTAAGTGATTTGTAACTGGGTAACTTACCGGTACAGAGTATGTGTCGTCTATCTGAAACTCAGCGGGCTGGTCGTCTCTGTAGGACGTCCTGGAGGAGAGCAGGTTGAGAAACATCTTGAGCAGGTCCATGTTCTCCCCGCTAACATTGGAGATCTGAAAGATTGGACACATCCTGGGGAGGACAACACAAACATGTGAGAAAAGTTCAACTGTTTCCCTCTTACTCTGAATCTGGCCAGGATAGTCTTTGTACCTCTCTGAACTGAAGTTTGAAGCAGTGACTATTACATCATCCTTGTTCTGTACGAGGACGGGTATCTTCCTACAGCCGGGCGACTTCAGTAGCCTCTGGAGCAGCTTCAGTGTCTCTGTTAGGAGCAAAGGATCACAACAAGTTTTTTTTAAGTGTTTTTAAAGTCGGGTACTGTACAACATTTTCATT
Organism: Notothenia coriiceps; assembly: GCF_000735185.1. Lineage (NCBI taxonomy): Eukaryota > Metazoa > Chordata > Actinopteri > Perciformes > Nototheniidae > Notothenia > Notothenia coriiceps. Next base: position 336,436 of record NW_011358796.1, on the reverse strand, counting down.
CAAAGCTACGCCAATCGACACACACTCACTTAACTCATCCTATTGTTACATTGTGTTTTCAGATGTAAGAAAAAAACACATTTCAGAGTTAGGAAAGAGACTGACCTTGCAGTATGTTGGCCGGACACATGTCTATTTTGGTTACCACTACGAACACAGGCACATTCAGGGCTAAGGCCAGGCCCAGGTGCTCTTTGGTCATCCCTACGATACCTGCATTACTGCCCACCTGGCGAGGCAGGGAGAGAGAAAAATCTTTGTCTATATTTTAATAAAAGAAATAAGCAAAAAGGGTATTTGTTGTACAATGTAGACACTGAGACATTTTACATTTGGGTAAATTATAAATCTTGTAATGGTTTCATCCAAAGTTGACATTTTGAACTGCTTGTGTAAAGATAGAAACAAAACATGCAGGCAGATACTTTCATGTTTTTGTAAAGATGTGGCACACATTCATGATATTCACCAGCATAATAACATCATAATATTTCCTCCTTCCTGATCCCCCTTCTCACCATAAGCATGCAGAAGTCCGGCAGGTGTCCGGTCATCCCAAACACGGTGGTCTTGAGGTATTTCTCATGTCCGGCCAGGTCTATAAAGGTAATTACTTTGGAGGACTTCTCACAGATTTTAGTCCAGTCCAGGCTCCCACCATGACTATCTGGTTTGTTCACCACCTAGGGGCACACAAGTATGATTTCATTTAGAATGATAATGCTATTGAAACTTAATTTAACTCAATCAAACTAGCTATATTTCTGATGCTTAAACAACCATTCTTTCAGAAGCCCCTCTCACCTGTCCCTCCTGGTCGAAGCCCAGGATATCGTTGCCCACGCTGCTCGTCCTGCCGCTCTCCATCTCGTGTTTGTGTCTGAAGAGCTTTTGCCGGGCAAATCCCCTGCCATTGTCCAGCTCGCCATGCGTTAGCACTCCCAGCAGAGTACTCTTACCAGCATCCACATTACCCACGACTGCAACCCTGAGAAAGAGAGGGAAAGACATTTTAACCAATGTAGTGACAAAGAAAGGTGTTGTTATGTCAATGGACATAATTGCAATCATGTCCCCTTTTTATTTTGAACTTTGACCACTCACCTGACCTCAAGGAAGTCCAGTTCACCCACACGCCGGCGGATCAGATAATCGCGCACCAAACCGGCAGCCTCATTTCGCTCCCGGAGCGTAATGAGATCAGCATCCACCTGCTGACACATGGAGCGAACTGTGGCTACTGAGGCCTCCATATCTTTCTCATCCAGACCCCAGTCACCCCCATCTACAACAGAGAGACACAGTAGACAGTTTAACAAGTGGACCCTATGATTTGTACAGGTTGTATCAACTGTTTTGGATTAACTGAAATTTAAAAAGGTATTTTCTCACCTGAGCCCATCCCGACCACATAGATGGTCTCCCCACATCCCTCTTCCATCCTGTCCCGTAGCTGGCGAAGTAACGAGTCATACTGCTCTCCATTTGGGCTAACGAGTGCCAGCTGTAGGGTTGGTGCGTTCAAGGGAAAAGGAAACAGAGAACAAGTGGTTGTTGCTCTTGTTAATCAAAGCAGATCCTTTATCCAATGAGTTGCAAAAAGTCATGCACTTTTGGTGATTGCTTAAAGTGAGATTGTTTTCATGAGAGACAGTGACAGGAATTAAAAGTAAACATCGATTGGGACCATTTTCTCTCAGTTATGACAACTCTTATAATTACTATGTGATTTTCAGTAAAACGTAAACCAAGGGGGAATGGCCTAATCAAGAGTTGCCCTACACACAAAATGCAGCTGTCTTTTTTCCCATGAAACACTTCAAGGTTACATATGAGACACAATATTGACTAACTAAGATTAGGATAGTAACACAAGTCAAATACAAACAAAAGCACTGCTCATTCTACTTCAGCACACATGTTAAGGCATGTTGAGCTGTTTATACTATGTTACAATTAAAAAGGATAGTAATTATTGTATTGCCGTATGTGAAAAATGTGCCTTCCTATTGCAGAACTGTGGTTTAATTGCTTATAAAAACTCATAACATTGGATAACAGCCACAATTGAGAAAAATATAAATGTTATGCAAATGTACATTGTTTGTTTACTACTAAGAGAAACAGTACACTTAAGTGTCCCTGAGACTCCTGGTTATGATGGTGTTATTAATATTAAAGAATATGAAAAAACAGGTTATTGATATAAAGCTAATTGATGGAGCATGGATCAAGGTTTCTATATTATTGTGCCAAAAGTGTGATGTCAAATGAATAATATCAAAAGAAGTCAATAAAAGTATACTAGAAAACTATTCAGAGCTAGACCCAAGCAGAATACATTGACAGGAGCCAAAGGAAGAAGGGACTGCACCTGATGCAATCCTGAGCAATCTGCTTGAGGGTCATGTTACACCATTGTAATGTGAAATGTGACCCTGGACACAAACCTAATTACTGTTGCCCTCATACAGGTCTACATCCATGTAAAACTCATTTGACAGGTCTTACTACTTAGTCTACCCTATTTATTTTTCTTAGGCGTTCTTGCTGGTAAAGGTCCAGCAGGCAAGCCTGACCTTTATCTTGTTATCTTCTGTATTTCATCATTGTATGTGTTTGAATTGGGTTGACACAGCACGTCAAGCCAATGTTATGGTCTGTTTGACAACACAGTCTTACACGTTGCTCTGCCTTGCTTTAAACAGTAGCAGAAACAACATATATGGTTGTCCAGACATGTTTTGGCAGCATATGGTGCAATGAAAATGTGTTTCGACTGATTAGTAATTCATGTACTGTTAGCGTTAGGTCAGGTTGCTACGTGCCAAAGCATCAGCTGGGGCTAGCGTTAGCCACAACTAGCTACTTTACCATCAGCAAAAGCAATAACATTACCCTGAGTCCAAAAAGTCAGTCGTTTATACTATAGGGTACTAAGGGTACTGAGTAATTGCAGATTGGAGCAGCATTATGTTTGGTAATAACATGGTAGTTCATGCAATAAACACATCATTTATTTCATTCATTCATTTACCAGGAGCCGCTAACGTTAGCCTTACACCGCTATGACAGCCAGGGCCTACCTTGTTGGTGAAGTCAACAGGACGGTCCTCGGGCTCGCCATTGAACATGTCCCCGTCATCGAAGCACTCATCCCCGGCGTCGTCCTCGCATCCTCCCCGGTCCGGAGCAAATATGCTCGCAGGGACCAAAGCATCAGCCAACGCTATGGCGCATGGGGTTAAACCTGGCTCATGAGCCGCTGCTATTGATGCCATCTTATGTCAGCGTTGCAGAGATAAATGTCAACCTGTTCCAATTGTTGTGATGACTGCTGGCATCAAATCCGCATAGAAGCAATGAAAGACCCGGCAAGCTCTACAAGCTACAGCCACAACATAGATAAGGTCAGTCAAACTGTCTCCTCACTTTAGCCATCCTCTGCTTATTTATATGTTGTTAGTCGGCAACTCCGCATTCAAACCATTTAAAAATCAAATATCCACCAGCACCTTATCAATATTCATGAGGGAGGTGTGTGTGTGTACAGGCCTTTTTACTTCTTATCACCAATAGTAGTAAAGTAAATATGAATATGTTAGCAGTGTGCCAATAGCAGTCAGGGGGCTGTTCATATTATTACAAAGTGGACCCGTCCCTCTGAAGCAGGGCGGGTTATGTTTGAAATGGTGTAATCAGAGTGTAACACTCATGTAGCCTAATGCTGATGTAATAATGAAAACAATAATACACATAATTTCCCTGTGCCTGAAATGTTTTTTTTTAGCTGTGAAACATTAACTCTCCTGCCTTATGAGTTTGCTTTGACTGAAATAGAAAATACGTTGACAACAGTTTGATAACTAAAAAAAGTGTATAATAAAGAAATATTAAATAAATAATAGGAATTCCTCTTACACCAGCAAGAGTGCCTTAATCATTAAGAAAGTAAACAGCACTAGGATATTATAATTTACTAAAAGTAACTAGAACTGCCAAATAAGAGAACATGATGTAAACCATGGTTGGGAAAGCAATTCAAATTTGTGTCTTGGCGGGTCAAATTTCACATTACATTGGTATTGCATTTTCAGAAAGCAGATTACCCAGGGTTACATCAGAAAAGTATTCCTATTAACCTTTGGCTCTTATATCAATTTCATCGATTTTTGTCCACCTCTGATAAACTGTGCAATATACTTTGATACACTTTTCTATGTTTACATGTGACATCTGTGGAAATGAAAATGGTGACGTTAACCTTGTCTTTCTACCCTTTAACAATTGGTATCCTGAAGTACTGTAATCCTTGAGGAAACAGATACTTTAATGTTACACTGAAGTGTTTTATAATCTTTGAGAAAACAGTGCAGGAAGAGTGGGGGAGTCTATGGGAGTCTATGGCTTCAAATCTATGTGGTATTGAGTTTACTGTATGTAAGTTGCTTTGGATAAAAGCGTCTACTAAACAATATGCAATAAACAGCCTTTTCTTCTGTTCTACAAATACCAATTGGACCTGCTTGTGAGTATTAATAACACATCCCAAACAGTTACATTTATTTAACAAAATCAACTGTAACAAATCTGACATATTTTCTAGTGATTGTGTTAAATAATGTCAGGTCAGACAATTAGACTCAGGTTCGGATTGTAAAAATGTAAGTAGCATGTTGGATAAAACATATCTGAATGTTACGTGTGAAGTGTCAGTGCTCTTTTACTTTCGATTTCTTAAAAATTAAAAATACACATATGCATCATCAGTCAACCATCAAATGTATTGCAGTTGCCCTCTGTGACCACTGGAGGGCAGTGGAAAATAATATTTCTAAATATACTCAGGTTAAAACTAAACAATGTGTGTGTGTGTGTGTGTGTGTGTGTGTGTGTGTGTGTGTGTGTGTGTGTGTGTGTGTGTGTGTGTGTGTGTGTGTGCGTGTGCGTGCGTGTGTGCGTGTGCGTGTGCGCGTGTGTGTGTGTTCTTCTTCCTGTGAAAGGATGGGTTGTGATAAGATCTGCTGACTTTCTGAAGACTTGTCTTGGGATAAGAACACAAATGAGATCTCTGTGCCATATTGAACTTTTGATCCAAGAACTACTAAGATCTACTTGTGGCTACCCATATTTAATATTCCCAGACACATCATGTTCCTAGATTCATCTACAGTTGATGAAGCTTTTATCAGGCCAAGGTTTGCCGAGAAGGAGTTAAGTGTAGGCCCCGCTGTGGCCTGGACACTGCCAAATCCTTGAATTGCAAATGCCAGAGCTGAGCTAAGTTCCACGGATGTGTAATTCCAAGCTGGAGTGTAATTGTGAATGTGTCGTCAGTGAACATAAGTTAAAACAGATGGCATGTTAGAAACAAATGTCATCAGAGTGTTGACCAGCGGACATGATTATAAACACTTCATTACCCTAAGGCCAACACTCTTGCATCCTTCAAAATAGCTCTCAAAGCTCCCTTATTCACTCTAGCTTTCATCATCATCTGATTTTGTGTAAAGCATCTTTGAACATGAGGAAAAGCGCTATAAAAATCTACGCGTATTATTATTATTATTATTATTATTATGAATCCAGATGTGGAAACTGTCAACTCTGAACCATACTGGGTGGGGTACTGTAGTTTTGAAAAAATTGATAATTGTAGGGTCATATTCTTACAGAAGGTCTTTCTCTATCAAACAAACCCTATGA
>NW_011358796.1:327673-330715 GCF_000735185.1 Notothenia coriiceps | reverse complement strand
AGTTTTTTTTAATCTTAGCTTATGTCAAGCTTCTTCAATAAACATATTGTATTTCTTCTATTCAAACGTCTACCATTACAATGTAAAGGCTATTACATAAGTGCAACTATATGATGCAATATGATGCAAGATGCAGGTCACCACGAGAACAATTACCAGAAAAGAAAGTCTATACTTTTTGACTGCTGCTCCTCGTGATTTCGATATTAAATTACTTTTCATTGAATTACATTGTATTGAACTGTAGGGTAAGTGTCCGGCTCATTCTCTGTGAGTCACAGCAGCTGCTTCAGTCGTATATCAGCAGATGAAAGTCATGCCTGATGCTGGCAGTGAGTCATAGATCCAGATCGTTTGGAGAATTTGACTCAGTTTCAACATTTCACTTTTCCCTCCTAACTGGGGTTTACTGCAGGCAGGACGGCCTCACATGCTTGCCATTTGATCCTTCCGGCAGCTATATACAGTCAGTGCACATTAGGGCTCCTGGCCGTGCCAAATATTTAGTTGTCTCCCTAGCAACAAATGCATTCTATTTCTGTCCGGGGCTCTGTCCCCTCTCACAGTTAGACTCCACAGCACGGGTCATAATCTAACGGTCTGATGTCAACAAATCAGTAATCCTCCTCACTTCACTGACGTCTGCAATTATATGTTAAGTACAAAATTAGGATTTACGGACTTTAACAAAAATGTGACGTCATTGGTTGGGTGGGCTGATTGTATTCGCTGCTTGGTTTGTCACTCAGATTGGAGGCCCCTCCCACACTGTATATATTCTCCTCAGAGGGTGCAGTGAGGCCCTGCAGCACTCTCACTTCTTCTCAGCTCCATTTGACTGACTACATCTGCAAAGATGACTGTAAGTGTCATTTTTAAATGTTATCCTGTATTGCTTTTACTCTGTATTTTGTGGCTTAAAAGGAGCAGCATTATTGGGTCTTATTTTAAGTGGCACTGACAGATGGTTAAGTGTCAGCTCACTTTATGCTGTGTCGATGAAACTGAGCCAGCTTCCTATGCTCGACTTAAAGCAGAAACTAAACCTAAAACTGTAATGTGCTTTTGAGTTTTCCTGGCTCCTTACCTTTTATGGTCAAAATATTCACCACAGGCCACACGTGCATGCACATTAGTCATGTTTACAAGTTCTTTGAACTGCTGCAAGGGCAATCTCATTTTATCACGCTGAAACAGGAAGGTCTGTTAACATTTGTCCTTTTTATTTAAATCATCTCAGTCTTGATATCCATAGCTGATCACGAGCAGCAGTGCATTCTGGTCCCTTTTGACTCATAAACTGAGTAGATTACAATAACGGCCCTGTATCCCTCTCGTTTTGGTTGGCTACAGGGGAAAGCATGTGTTTAAAAGGGCACCGTGAGGTGGGAGCAGTGGGTTTAATTCACATTACAGGATCAAATTAAATGATCATGTGGAGGCTGTAATAGATGCTGACTACACTGTAATTCTCAAGCCGAGCTCTTGGAGGGATCGAGTCCTCTGTGGCAGATTGTGAAGGCTTTTTTTCAGGCAATTCAGGGAGTGTCCCTTAAGACATAATGTCTAATTTGTATTGAACTTACGTAGAAATTCTAGTAGAATGATATATATTTAGAGTAAAATATATACAACTCACTTTATTTTTGGTAGATGTGTTTTACTGTGCATACTTGATTTTAGTCACTTCAAGGACTGATTGTGTACGCTCTCAGTGATGAGTTGAATGAATGAAATGATCTCTTACACAAAACAGAATGCAGATTCCTAGACAGTAAGGAATGAGAGGGATGCAGAGTGACTGCCAGGTCGATCTCACCCCACCCCACTCATCTCAAGCCCCAGTGCCATGTGTTATTCACATACTTTACAGCAGGGGTGTCAAACTCAAGGCCCGTGGGCCAAATCCGGCCCGCGACCTCATTTTTATGTGGCCCCACAAGAGCTTGCAAAGAATATAATATGTTTATTATAAGGTTACATGCTACTTTACAGAAGCACGTTGCCCATAAACGACATGTCCCACAATGCATCTCAAATTTGACTTTTTCTCAGAATTTGACTTTTTTTGTCAAAATATGCTTCTTTTTTTAGAATTAGCCTTTTTCTCAAAAATTACTTTTTTTTCAAAATGTCACTTATTTTTTTTTGTTCCAGAATGTGGCTTTTCTTTTAAAACATATTGGGACATTCTTACTGAAGATACTTGCAATTATTTGCCCTAGACTTCTGCTTTCAGACGTAGTTAATTATGAAGTTATTAGCCTATCCGATAATAATCCAATGCAGAGGCAATAATGTAATATACACATACATTATCTTTATATATATGCATATATATATATGTTTTATATAGTCTAAAGTTACAACCGGGCCCCTTTTGAGTTGCACGCATAATGCTGATGCTGGCCCGTGGTGAAAATTGGAGTGACACCCCTGCTTACGGTCGGACTCTGGAAGAATGTCCTTCCACTATACCCTACCAGAGTATTTGAGAAGTTTCCAGCGTGAACAATATCACTAAAGTCCTTAGGGCAGCTATGCCATTGCTCACTTTCTTTCTGTCAAAGTTTAAATGCCTGCCACGTAATCTCCCTGACACTTTACTTGTCAACTAAGTAAACATCCTTTACGTTATTTTAAACGGGAGATTGTGTACAGTACTTCTGTGACTGTATCTCACAGATTAGCAAGGATTTTTCCACAGCTGCAGTTGCATCGAAATTAACACAAGTCATTACATTTTTGTGTCCTCTGTAAAGTTCGAGAGAACGGTCCTTTAAGAATCCCAATTTGTCCTTTATTCCCCATAGCCTTTAGCAACATGTTATCACTTATATTGGTGAGAATCTGTTAACCCCTCCGTACAGTAGGCTGCTATATTTGTAACATTGTTGTCCTGGTGACAGCTAACAGTTCCCCAGATACTCATTTAACAAAATGACAAAATGTGGAACTGCAAGGACTGTGTTTCACAACTCAATTATAGATTGCTCTATAAGTTTCATCTTCCTAATCGTGGCAAAGCTCAACTATTCCCTC
>NW_011358796.1:327267-327628 GCF_000735185.1 Notothenia coriiceps | reverse complement strand
GACACAGGTACACACACACACACACACACACAGATACTCACACACACACACACACACACACACACACACACACACACACACACACACACACACACACACACACACACACACACACACACACACACACACACACACACACACACACACACACACACACACACACACACACACACACACACACACAGACACAGATACACACACACACACACACACACACACACACACGCCCTGGCGACCGGACATCTTCTTCATAAGACTAATAATCAGGCAGTTCGATGTGTCTAACCATAAGAAAGTATCACGTGTGAACCAGAAAGTATATCGTGTGCACTAATTAATAAAGCATGGCCTCGTTTTATTT
>NW_011358796.1:314959-327241 GCF_000735185.1 Notothenia coriiceps | reverse complement strand
CAGAATCAGCAGAGCTCGCCTGCATGAGTGTGTGTGTGGATTGGTCAATCCGACGTTGGGACCAATCTAGCGGGGGCCTTAACGTAACGGCTACGCGGAAGTAAACGTAACGGCTCCAGCGATTGGCCCATTTGAGTTCCGGGTACGCGCTTTCGTAAAGCACGTACCCGGAAGAAATTCAAATGGATGAGTGACGTCATGAATCGACGTTCAACAACCGAGGCGTCTTGGGGAGGAAATTTCTGTGTTTAGAGTTTTAACTCGCTACAAGGGTACTTTGAGGGTTTTGAACTCTGCAGACCGTTTACATGCAGAAAACCGTCAATTAACACACAAGGGGAGCGGTTAATACCGGAAAGCATGACATGTCACTTTCAAGTCAGAATTCTGACTTTTTCTCAGAAAAAAACAAATAATTTTTTTTGTGTCCCTGAGATAAAGTCAGAATTCTGAAGAAAAAAAAACACGAAAAAAAAAAAATGGGTGGCCCTAATCCTCTCCGTAGAGTAAAAGTTTAAGAGTCTCTACTTGTTTTGGTACTGACATGTTGCTTAAGAGCACTCTTCAGAAAATATCATGACAAGCTTTTGGGCTTTCAAGGCTGCACAATACATTTCTTACATATTATTTTTCATCAAAGACCTTTGTTCCCATTATTTCCAGCAGTGTGATTGGGTGGAAAAAAACCTGATGAAAGAAAGTTATATTAAAATGGGTTGTATGAAAGCAGCAGAGTATTAACAAAGGTGAAAGTTAGAAGCCTGACTTTGCTACCAAAAACATTGGCATTTACCACGGAGCGCTTGAGGGGACACAGGACGTATATGGGTTTGACAAAAAGCCCCCGACTACTCAGGTGGAGGTGAAACTGATTCGTGCCATCTGTAGCCAAATCCTGCTCTCAACCACTGCCCTTCTTCTCTCCTTTTCCCCTTCCACACATCCAATCTGTCGCTTCTCTTCATTCTCTTTCCCCCCCCCTGATTCCCCATCTCCGCTCCATCGTCCACCTTTTCAAATTCACGCAGCTTCCATCAACTAAGACGACATATGTCAGCTACAGCAACTCATGCCATTTGAAGGGACCACAGAGGATATGCAGGAAAGGGATGGACAAGGAGAAGGGGGTGTCCCGGAGGCAGCGCCAAGAAAGGAGCCCGTGGTCTCGTGGCCGGCCGAACTGACGGACAGATGAGCGCCCAAATGGAATCCAAGCAATGAAAATTTGTATTGTTCCGCATCACACCACAGAAGAGGTGGGACCACAAAAACAGCCCAGTCAGTGGTGCCTGCTTCTCGCTGCTCACAGCTCATTGGTATAGCATGAACTACCTGTTCTGAAAGAAAAAGAAAAAAGAAATGCCATACCATAGGAACTGCTCGGTGGCAGAGTAACTATTAAACTACACCCAAAAAAAAATAAAAAAGACAAAACTCCGACCATCCCGTAGACACTGATAATCTAAAAGGCAGTGCTGGGAGAGAGATTTAACAGATTCCATGTTTAAAAGATATTTAAAAAGAGAAATGTAGAGAAAAATCTATTGAGACTCCAAACATGGTTTGTTGTTCCATTCTCTACTTGTAAATTTTTGTGGTTGTGACGATTTTTTCATTCTTGTCTCCACCGTTGTCCGATGGATCGCCCCTTGCATAATGAGATGAGTGTGTTTCCCTCCTGCTGTCTGGCTAACCGGGTTGGGTACCTTGGGTTGTGAACCTGTAAATGGCCATGGTTGAAGCATGCGCAGTGTTTTTTATACAAAAGAGATTTATTTTATAATAAAGGGAATGTTTTGCAAATGTGTCAGAATGGTGGTCGTTTGTACTTTGAAGCTTTGAGGATGATCTTTTGCGTTGGCTTTTTAAGTCTTGATGATGGAATGAGAAATGATGCGAATTCACCATGACTCCATATACAAATTAGTAGCACACAGGTTATTATATGTCAGGATAGAAACTGTTTTAGCAAAAGCAGCAAGCAGCAGACTATCTGGGCTTTTCATTGTTTCCCCTCATGTTTAGGAAATAGTTCCTCTAACTTTGTCCAGACTGAGATATCCTTTACAACTGTTGGCACAGATTCCTACTGTATTGTAAATGTGTACAGACATCGATGATCTCCTGAGGATGACCTCTAAGGGCTTTGGTTTATTAACTGACTTTTCTTTCAGTGTCACCCATAATTGTTAACGTGTTGATGTAACTGGGACTGTTAGGGTTAACACTTCTTAATGTTTGGCTGAATCATACTGTTAGCCTTAAAGGTAGGGTAGGTCATTTGGAGAAACCAGCTCGACGTGCGCAGAATTTGAAAATACACAACCGGAAGAAATCTGCCACTTCCTTACAGAGCCCCCTCTCCAACAACGAACGTGCACATGACCAATGAGGGCACGAGATAAGTTGTGCACAGATGGAAGGCTGAAAGGCAGGTAGGCCATCCAGTTACCTTTAGCCGCGGCCGGCTCAGATGATATGGGTCGTCGCTTTTACAGTACGGCGTTCCACAGAATGATATGTTTTTTATGGATTTTTTTGTCCAAAGCACTTCAGATATTCATTGCTATCGGGATGTCAAGAGCATTCCATGGAAATATAAACAAGACAAGTGTATCTGGCCGGTTCTCAAACCCACCTTTAACCCCGATTGGAAAAAATATGAATCTAAAATTGATGCAAATTAGCCAAAGTTTGACCCAAAGTTGCTCCCGTATTTCCAGTGCTCAAGATTGGGCCAGGATAAAGCAAAGATAGGGCAGAGAAACTGGCACAAGGCTAGCGTGTGACACCTGACTGGAGACCACTGACATCAGTATGGAACCATCCAGCTACCTCAGCAAACCAACCTGAAACGCTTCGCTTTTAAAAGGTTCTGTGAAGCGAGAAAGAAGGAAGAGCATTTCTGTCGAAAGCATTGTTTCTTGAGTGAGGCCACAGGAGTGAGAGATAGAGGAAAGGGTCAACAGTGAAGGATCAGATACAGTGCAGTATCGAGCCTTTATGCGCAATATTTCAGAAACCATGCTATACTATCCGATAAGTGGGGTTTCTTCACTGCGATTTCTCGCACCAGTCCGTCATGGCATTTTCTGTATTGTCCTCCAAAATACAAGTACCAGGTATTTAATTCTGCTACATTAATAATGATTCATCCCCAGGATATTTGTTGAGTTAACACTTTTGTTTTCGCTTCTTCGATTGATCAGGACTAGTTATACATATTCATCGATATCCTTATAACTCTTGTAATGAGTTTCCTTCGCAGGATCTACATCATGCCTTGAATATTTGTGTGAGCTGAAATGGCTCTGTAAGCTGTTGCCATAGCATTTGGTTCAGATATGTACCTCCGCACCGATGAATTGTAATACTTTGTCGATCCCCCCTGACTTTTATCTAGCCGTTTCTATAAGTTTAATTTGTCCAACATGCTTGACACAGAGTCGCAAGGCCATCAGGGCCTCAGCTGTAAGCTGTGTGTTCAATGTTCTCTTAACAGAAGACAGATAGGACATTCGGCTTTTCCTTTGCTTAAACATACCCTATAATATGTTCTCTTAAATCCTGGAACGGGTAGCTATTTCCTTGGTTAATCGTAGAGAACATCTCCTTTCCACGTTAAGTTTGTTCTTTTCATTATTCATTTCGATGTGGTGTCCGCGTTCAGAATCTCTTCCCGTGCCCATCTGTTCTTCTTACTGTCCTTCAGTATTGAGGAAGAAGGTTGATCACCCCTCACTGATCAAGATGTTGAAGGGAAGGAAATCTGCCAGAGAAAAGGGGCCGCTTGAGGGGAGAGTTTGACAGTAAGAGAAGAGATAGATATTCAGAACAAAGTGGACAAATTCGCCCCCCCCTCCGTCCACCTGCAACAACCCATCCAGATGTCGCAGGCCTAAAAAAATACATGAGAGCTAAGAAAGAAATCCTTTCAACTGCACCAGTGAATCGGCACTCTTGTGGAGGAGTAACAATCGATAGCGGCTGAGACAGAAGTGAAAGACAAAAATCAAAGCGTTTAGGCACCCAGAATGGCATGGCCTACAGGAAGTCAGGTGGAAAGGTGTGAGTGTGCCTGCTCCTATAGCATTTTGTGGTATGTTTGGCGTTTCACCCAACCACGTCACTCATCCCCGATTGCCCCAGCTGTATGGGGCAAGCGATTTAGCTTTTATTAATTCTCTGGGAGGATATCAAAAAGATCTATCTCCCACGAGTAAATAATGCGTTATTTCTGATATCGAAATTTGAATTTGAACTAGTTTAAGACATGGCAAATTCTTGATATCACGCAAGAGTTAATGCTAATTAGTTGTAATGTGTAGTTCTCAATGTCCAGAAATGGGCGAATGTTAACTAATGAGATTTCCGAATACGGGTTTCTGCGTGCATTCATTTCAATGGGAGTTGGAATTCGAAGTTCAAATGCCAATTTCCGATACTCAGTAATTCAATGTATAGCTAGTGCTAGCAATTAGCATTTGAACTAAGCTAAAACAATACAAAGGGGTGCTGATATCAAGAAATTCAATTTCAACTACGCTCGAAATGCCAATTGTGTGATATCCAGCAAATACAATTTGAAATAGTTAAAAAAATGGTTTGATATCAGGAATACCATTGTTACTAGTTATAATTCAATTTTTATTTATAGTTAGTTACAATTTAATTCCTGATATAAAATTGTATTTCTGATATCAACGATTGGCATTTCGACCAGTAAGAATTGATTTTTTGATATCCTCCAGAAATGAATAAAAGCTAAATCGGCTTGCCATACACCTGGCGTACACAGAATATCTTGATGCCATGACGTTCTCCCTAAATGACAGGCTTGACGTGTAGGCAAAAAACTCAACACAAACCACGAGGAAAAAGCCTGGTTCCAAAAGCATAATATCACAGCTTCGATTTCTGCAGCTGTGTGTTTATTTCTGCAGCCAAATCCCAAATGCCCTGAAGCAAAACACTAAACTCCTACCTGCTTATTTACTGGAAGCTGCTCAGGAACGATTTGAAGCGTGTTTCATGACCCTATGCCTCAGGGAAGTTGCTCATAAGCCAAATGCTAACTTTTACAGACAGACATGCTGCCAGTTAACAACAGTGGCAGCTTGTCTGTGTAAAACAGCAACTGAGAACTCGTACGTATTTTACTGTCAGGTGGATGTCATTTGTACCGCTGATAGCAACTTTTGATACAAAAACCTCAATTTGACTGTTTAAGGTGTTGGCACAAGATCATACTTTTTTTACCAGAAGAAAATACATGTTCCCTGATTATAATACAACTGTTCCCTCAAGATAACAAATTGTTCCCTCAAGGTAATAACTTCTTTTGTAAAGGGAATATAACTTTGTGTCCACAACATAATTACATCATCACACAATGTAATAACTTGTTTTCACTTTGTTGTTCCCTCTATATAATAACAAGGATATTACTTGTTTGCAATAGATAATGTTTTATAGATTATAATAACTAGTTCCCACAAGATAATGTTGTTTACACAAGGTAACCATTTCTTTGCACAAGACAATAAATTGTTCCCTCACCATAACCCTGGAGGGTTCATAGAGAGAAAAATAAATAAAACGAGGGCACGTTTTATTCATTCGTGCACACGAGAAGTCATTTGTGGCCTCAATTTAAATAAAACGAGGCCATGCTTTATTAATTAGTGCACACGATATACTTTCTGGTTCACACGTGATACTTTCTTATGGTTAGACACATCGAACTGCNGCTTTTAGCCCAGGGGGGTATACTACGAATCTAGTTCAACCTATCCTGGATATGTTTTGAGTTATCCGGTTGACTTAATCCAAAACAAAGCCGCTCTCGCTAAAGCGAGAGCGGCTTTGTTTTGGATTAAGTCAACCGGATAACTCAAAACATATCCAGGATAGGTTGAACTAGATTCGTAGTATACCCCCCTGGGCTAAAAGCTAGAGTCACGGCTCATTTACTGCTGTCAATGGACTGTTTACTCACCCTCCAGTCTGAAAGATGCCTCCTGAGAGACAGTTGGCTGCTGGAGACTCGTGTTTCCTCGTGTTATTGACAGAGAAGAAAATGGAAAAAAAAACATGGAGAAGCGTACTGACAGCGCAGCGTAATACTCCCTGAAAGAAAAGTGAACTATAATATTAGAAAAATATGAAGAAGTTCAACTTTAAACATCCATGACTTAAACACTTTATCCAGGATAAAAGCCACATAGGTGAATAGGTGAATACAGCTGGTAAAAGAAAAAGTGTTTGAATGCCTACATTAACAGGTTTATGATATCACTGCCCCGTCTAAGACACGAGTGGATCTGACTTTAATTACATTTGACTCGAGTGTTTCGTCAACTTAATGTGTTGCTTAAAATAATACTTCTGCATACAGTATGTGACACTGTGAGTGTTGCACGGCCAGATACGGCTCAAGAAGCTGTGATATGAATGATAATGGGACACATCTGCACTCACAGTGCGTAATGTTACTATGGTCTGGTTACTTGTGTTGTGGCAGATATTTAAGTAAGCTTTCTTAACGCTAATGTTATAATAGTCCGATTGCTCTGAAGATGGGAGGTGATATTCTATTAATTTTCACGTTCACATAGTCAGTAGATTTTTGCCGGCCGTCTTTCCTGCAACGGCAGTTTTTCTGTATTTTCTTTCTCCTGTAATATGACTTGATCGCTTTAAACTCCGCACACTGAGCTCTTTCAGCAGGTGGGGCTTTCACTGTGTTGATCTCTTATCCTGGAACCTGTCCTGCTCCGGAGCTAAGAAGTGAACCAGTGTCGCAGGACCGGAAACCCAGAGTTTACCCCGAAGTTAGCTCGCTAAGCGAAAATCCGGCTTTGTAGTACAGGCCTCTGGGCTTGGAGCCAAATAAGCATATGTGTTTTATCAGGTTTTATAGGAGAGCAAGAGCAAATTTTCAAAAAAATTGGGAAAGGGTGACCTTGGCCTTTTTGGAACAAACATGACTTTTTTCCCGGTTAAGTCGGTTGATTGAATGCATTCCTCATGGATTTATTTATTTAGATGAAAGTGTTTTAGAGTTGTTTACTCACATTTTTCAACTCAAGCATTATTATGTTTAGTGATATTTAACACAACAACAAGATCAATTATTGCTTTCAGGAGTATTCTTCTGATTACTGTAATATAATAGTAGTATAGTATAACAGTAAAGTAATATAACATAACATTTACTAGAATATGGAAAAATGAAATGAAAATAAATGTGTTAAATTAGGCAAATATGAATTATTGACTGCAACAGATTGGATATGAGTGATCATTTGACTTCATTACCCAGAAATCATGAAGTGACGTTATGTAAACAAAGAAAGAAGTTACTGGGTGGCTTCTTTTTTTTTTAATCCCAATTTCCCAAATTGGGATTAATAAAGTTAAAAAACGTAACATAAATATGGTGCCTAAGCCAGTACAATACATTTGTTATTGTGTGCTTGAGAATATAAAATCACATTAGAATAATCAAAAAGTAATAAGATAATATGCTAAACTGACTTTGCAATACTAAACACCAACCTTGCATTGGATATAATAAATACAATTGCTGAGGTCCAGATGATTGGCCGGTCTGTGTCCTCACACTGCCAGCCGGACACATTTGTCCTGTGACTTCTGTACATAAGTGTGGACTCGTTCGTAGTTTTTTTTACCCCAGTTGTTTTCTTATTTGTAGCTATACGAACATAAAAGTTTTGCACTGTGACTTATTGTATTATTGCCATGTGAATTCAATACTTAACATTTAGAAACTTCCATATTCTTTTAACACAATGTTGAATAGCTTTTAGGTTAATAATGTACACAAATGCTGTCATTTGCCACCTGACTTTCGTATATAAGTTAGGCACTTTCATATTTATTTTAACCCAAACTTTGACTTATTTGTAGCTATACTAACTAAATCCATTTTCAGTTTATTTCATGTTTCTGAAAATGCAACACAACACAAATGTTGACTTATTTGTCATGTAACTTGGATACCTAAGCGACGCCATTTATTATTTCAACATAGACTAATTTGTCACGTGAATTGCCAAATTAAAGTTTAGTAATTTCCTTAGTTATTTTAACATAAAGTTTACTAATATTAAGGTTACTCCCGTACTTAAGTTCATTAACTTAGGTAGTTATTTTAACACAAATGTTGACTTATTTGTCACGTGACTTCCGTACACGAGTAACTTCACTTTTTGTAGTATTATCCCAAACGCTCATTTATTATTTAGCTATACCAACAAAAAGTTTTGCAATGTTATTTGTACCTGTCCCACAAAATCCATTTAAGTTTATTGGACATTTTCATGAACCATGAGTAACTTGCTGAACTTATAGATATGAAAATGATTACACATTCTGTTTCCTCCATCCTTTTTCTCTTTCTGCCAGCCTTTCTGTGATGGCGCTCACGTTAAAAAAGCTCCGGCCATCCTTCCCCTGCGCTTCACCCCCGACAAGGACCAGACGGTGATGCTGTGTGCCTGCAAGCAAACCAAAAACTCTCCCTACTGCGATGGATCTCACTTCAGGGTCATCTTCCAGGATATAGTAAAGAAGGTGAAAGGAGTCTTTAAATGAGCAGCATTCCACATGTTTGCATGGATGCCAAGGAGCAGTAACTATACCAGAATCAAACCGATGATAATCAATCAGCACTATCTAAATCTTGTCTCAACAAAAAAACAAGTCGCTGTAAAAATGTGATGTCCTGCCTCATTGTGTCCTTTTCATACTTATTATGTCTGTATAAATAAGAGTGTTATTTAAAAATATTATTTTAACCCAATGTTATATACAGATGCATAACCAAATAAGACATGATTTGATTTGCTTGTCTTCAATAGCATAGTAACAAGAAAACAGTCATTCCAATAGTAAATGACATGTATTAAAGTGATTTGTGCCAACTGGATATTATATATATGGTGATTTTTATTTATTGATTTCAAAAGTCATATTGCACAATATTGAGCAGTCTGTATCTAAGTCATGTAAACGTGCTTATCCAATTATTTATCATATCCAGGGCATATTAAGGACAAAGACTCAGATTTTGATTCTAACATAGGCTAGATAAAGTCTCTTGTATTTGGCTAAATCCAAACCTAAATATTAATAGACAATCATTTATCTGGAACGCATGGTGGAAAAGTCATTCTTACATATAGACATATGTTGTTTCCACGATGGGTTTTGATGGGGAGTTTAAGTCAGTTTTATATAGAATGTATTCAACTGTATGTCATCTGTTTTGTGACTGATGTGAATATCGTAAAATAAAAGTCGCAAATTGTAATAAAAAGTCATATTTTGTATAGCTGTATGACCCACAGTTGTTATACATGATCGGAAATGATGTGTTTGATTGTAAAAGTGATGTTATTGCATTGTCCTAATGCTCTCACATCCTGGACACTGCTACTGAAAAGGTAGTTTATCTATCTGGTGTAACTTTCTAATGTAAACTGCTCTAACAAATTCCCAGAAATAATAGTACAAATACTCAAGAAATCTGTGTTCTCTTGGAGACTTGTGTTGTTTTTCATGGTTTTATGGATAAATATATAGCCTACAGTAGGCTATTGTTTGTTTTTTGGAATTCTAAATCAGTTCAATCTGCGCCTGACTGATATCCGTCGGTTGATTAGTCAAACTAACAACACGTGACTCTACAGGAAGTGATTTCTCCAATCACCATGGTCAGCTCTATACATCCATGGGTCGGCTGCTAGGCTAGGAGAGCTGTAATATCTGGCATTATTTGAGGGTTGTTTTATTTGTATTTATCTGTTTGAGTTACCTTTTCTATTTCTCGCCGCTGTGCCGTAAAAGTCGCTTATCACGGCTGTTGTAACCTCGCGTGATTTGACCACTTGCTAGCTGAGGTGCTTTCTGTCATTGGAAACATGAACACGTTGGTGACCAAAATAGCCTACAAATGGATTAGTTTAACCTTGAGGAATCCATGGATAACAGCTTCAAAGGTAAATAGGTGCTAATGTTAGCCCCTATCTTTTGTTCAAATGATGGTTTTGGTCTGAGTCTTTATTTATTCTTAAGTCGTTTTTTTTTTTTTGATCGTTTTTGACCTACGAATTACTATTCAAGCACTTTAGAAAAAATTTGAGATATTTAACTAAAAGGCATACCTTAAACTTAATTCGAACAAAGCACATTTCAGATAGGAACACTGCACGTTTTTCTGATAGTCTCTTTGACCTTGCCAACACTCATAGTCATAACAGAGTAGCCTATAGTTATTGGAGACACCCACTGTATTACATGAAAGCCTCTGCACAGCTGTTTGTAATCAGAGCCTGCCTGATAGAGGCGAAGTCCCTCCCTTTCCGGTGGACCTACATGGGATCTTATTTCGGAAAAATTATGTATTGGAGTCAATGGGAGAGAAAGATTATCTTTCAATTCGTTTGAATTGTGCCACGAATTACACATATGATGTTTGTCAATTTAAAAGATAATTTTACAAGTCAAAACAATTAAAATGTGTCGTAAAACTGAAGTAACACATTTGTTTGTGTGAAACTGCTCAATGAACTACATCTCCCGTCTCGCACCACACACCAAGACGGCCGTCACGTTGGCACATTTCACTTTCTTTCAGAATGAGGCGAAAAATAGTATTACAAGACAACAATTGATGAATACGCCCGAGTGTCCACAAGGACTTTGTTAAAATACTTCCTAAAGAGTCTGCACACCCACAGGTGTTTCCACCTACAGTTTATAAGTTGTCCATGAACCAAACATATTATTAACGTTTTAGTATTCCACTTTTATCCGGTGTAAAACAAAAACTGAGTTAGGGAGATGTCAGTTTAACCCAGCCAGTTCAGACCACAGAGCCCTGAAAAGATGTATGTACAATTAATTACTTAAACCATTTCCAGATTACTAAATTTTTTTTACTAAATGTTTATACGTATACGTGTGTACTTTTTAATCATGCGCATTGGCTTTACCATGAAATACAAACAAAAACTTGTAAATAAACGATGTAAAATAATATATAATGCATTAAATTCACATTTAGTCAGTATATCGACATATCACAATTGTAATCTAAAATGAGACGATCAGGACGCCTCATCTTCAGCATGTGAACCTTACAGTTATCCCACTTATCTCTACTGTGCTTCTCTTCTCTCCACAGCTGTCCACCCTCCCTCCAGAGCCCGTCATCCCCTCTAAGAAGCCTCTCAGAGTGGAGCTGCTGGGTGGAAAGCGTTACTCATGGTGCACCTGTGGACACAGCAAGAAGCAGGTTTGTTCCTCCTTTGCCTTCATCTTCAGTGATCCCAGTCTGAAGCACACCTCCCACATGTTTCCTCACCACTTCTTTATCTTTCAGCCTTTCTGCGATGGAGCCCACAAATTCAAAGCCCAAGGCCTGTCCCCGCTGCGCTTTTTTTCTCCGGAGAAAGACAGCACAGTTTGGTTGTGTGGTTGCAAGCACACCAACAACCCGCCGTACTGTGACGGCACACACAAGCAGGACTTCATCGTTTCTGCCCCGCTTCATGAACACACAGACCCCTCAACATAATGGAAGGGATGAACTGAGCATTTTTGTGAATAAGTGCATTCTGTGAAAGCAGCACACATAAAGTGATCCATCATGACAAGTACTTGAACCTTGTGTCAGTATTTAAGTTACCGAGAAGATGAAAGTTACCACCTCAGCCCTCAACTCCAGGTGTCCTTCCTTTTTTTTTTACATGGAAGACACAATGTTGCATCAACAGCTGTGCTCTTTGATCAGACCTGTGACATAACACACAGGTTTGTGTACTGGGAGGGAGCGAGGTCTGACCCTGCTGCTTCTATTTTCCTTAAAGAGGAGACCTGCTGACTCAGACACAGGAAATCCTTTTGCTGATTACAATATATTTATACATGGCAGTGGTTGCCAACATAGCAGTTGAGCCCTATGAAGGTTTGTATCATAATCTAACATTAACAATAAAAAAGACGTTACATTTCTCAGCCTCTAATGAAGTCCTAGCTTTATATAAGCTTTATCTATAAAGAACACAATTAGAAATTGCTCATGAGTTTTTATACTTCAATGCTGCAACTTTTATTTAAGTAAATACTTGCTGTACTGCTTCCACATCTGGCAATATGAATCCCAATGATATTTACTTTCTCATTACTTGTTGGCTCTATGTTGGAGGTTTTATTTTTGAAATGTACACATTTAAAAGGATGATCACATCTATA
>NW_011358796.1:312003-314936 GCF_000735185.1 Notothenia coriiceps | reverse complement strand
CTGTGTGCCCTTGGGCAGTCCAATGATATTTACTTTCTCATTACTTGTTGGCTCTATGTTGGAGGTTTTATTTTTGAAATGTACACATTTAAAAGGATGATCACATCTATACATCACCTGTTCTCAGTTCATTATGAATAATATGGGGGGGAGGTATTCAGATTATTTACTTCAAGAGTAAAAGTATTAATACCACACTGTAAAAATTTACGATTAGGAAAATGTACTTAGAGTATTAGGAGTAATAGTACTCATTTTTTTTTCTTTTAAAACATTATGAAAAAGGATAACATCTTCACATTTAAGAAGTTGGAACTATAATGAAATCTTAAATCTATTTTTTTCCCTTTTAACCCATTCATGGCTTTAGTTACTTAAATATGTGAGATAGTTTAATTTAAATCAAATTATCTTATTTTTAAAGTTTTTCCTAATTACTGAATTTATAAAGTTACTAGTAAATACATCTGTCAAATAAAAAATAGTGGAGTAAAAAGAACAACATTTTCTTCCAAAATGTAGTTCAGTAGAAGTATAAAACAAAAACACTCGGGTTAAGTATAAGTACCCCAAATGTGTACCTAAGTACAGTTATTGAGAAATATACTTAGTTATTTTAGACCACTGCTAATAACATGCATTAGCACTTTACGCTCACTCCATCATAAACAGCACAGTCAGCTCAGAAACACCTAGTAAGTAAACATTTTATTGACCTAAAACATGCACATATGGCTGATAGAAAAATCATCATTTGTTGAAAAGAAACAAAAGGAATGTTGAAATGAATGGAACTACAACATACATGGCCAAATATTCTAATCCCTTTTGAGTTGTTCGACTGCCATGAGAGAACTTGGGCTGTGACAGACGCCTGCCTGGAGCCTGGTAGTGCTTGGACTTAAAAGAAAAGCTTCTCCTGCTGGAAAATACTTCAGGTTTTGTGATGTGACGTTAACAAAGTGCATGGGCAGTTTTAATGTAATGTACCTGTGTTACCTGATGAGCAGCTGCTTACTGTGGACACGTTATACAGCAATTATTAACACGACTGTTCAAAAAGGCGAGGATTAGCTTCTTTTTTTTTTTACTTCTTTACATCACACGTCTGTAGTGACTCAGCGTTTCACAGAGTCAATCATCGATGGAACTACAGTATGAAAATTAAACAGACCCACTGCATATACAATACAAAACGATTACAATATCTTGTATAAAAGATAAGTTTATACATATGTATGCACACATGCTCACGTTTGATACATACTGTACAGTTTGTATGTGTGCACCGTTCTAGTCTAACACATAAAGACACACACACACACACACACACACACACACACACACACACACACACACACACACACACACACACACACACACACTTAAAACTACAGCTTTTATTTTTGATGGGGAACATTTACAGGCAGATCTAAGGCTGGATGATTGGGTTAGATTTAACTTTATTGTCATTTCACAGAGTAACAGGACAACGAAATGCAGTTTGCATCCAGGAAGAGTGCAGTCAAATGTACATGTATTATGCATGTATATAAATATGATGGATATGAAAAGCTAGTATATCAAGAAGTAGAAATATTGAATATAGACAGTATAATATTGACACTATAGATATTACTACACTTTAGACGCTTTGCATAAATAAATGAATAATTATGAGTACACTATAGAAGGTATAACCAGTATGAACATTTATTTATTTTGTAATATTAAGTTAACCTGTTTTTATACAATATTCCATCATTGGATTCTAAAAATACATAAATGTACTGACATGTGCCTTTGTTATCATTATGGGGTGTTTTTAAGTTGGCATGTGTGAGTTCCATACCAATAGTCAGTGTTTTAGGCAGTATGTACAAACAGAAATGAGTTCCATCATGGAAGCTAAGCAATGTTCGGCTGTGTATGACAGCAGTATACAAATATATTTTAGACATTACATTTTAATAATAAATATCAGTTTAAGTCTACAGCCAAATCCATGCTGTCATCCATGCTCTCTTTAAAGCCACCAGACTCCATTGACACAAACAGTCAATGGACCTCAGGAGTTTCAGGTCTATCTGTGCCTGGATCAGTTAGTTATTTAGTGTTATTGTGAGACTTTGGTGTATTAAAAGAGTTAGTGAGGATACAGCAAAGACACATAGGAACACAAACAAACAACCAGTAGAGGCAGCAGTAGACCGGCAAATTCTATTACTGCAAGTAAAACTGACTGGTTTTATGAATGGAGTCTGGGGCTTTGAAGAGAACATAAAACAACAGCTTAATGTAATGTAATAATGTAATTGAGTTCTCTGTTTGAATGCGCTGACGGACAGCAAGGTAAAGCAGCGAAGATAATCTAAATATAGCTGGGCTTTTCTTTACTTGTTTATTTGACTCGTTTATTTATTTTAAAGCAGGGGTTCCCAAACTTTTCAGCCCGCGACCCCCAAAATAACAGTGACAGAGACTGGCGAACCCCTGTCGACGGGGGGGTGGGGAATCATCTCGCAACCCCCACTTTGGGAACCCTGTTTTAAAGGACAGTGCACATTAATCTACATTGCTGTGAATGAGCCAGTATTAGCCAGCAGGCTAATTTTCAACTGTTGTCCTTGGCAAGATGTTAAATAAGCACAACAAGACGAGAGAAATAAAAACATAAATAAATAGAATACAACAGACAACAGCAGTACAACAATAAATAGGAACAGACAAACATGCAAACAGATGAAATACTATCATACTATGATACAGTTAAAAGTGTTCACATTTTTGATTGCTTAAAAGCCAGTTCTTATGATAGTGGTTAAATGTATNGCCATCACGGGCCACTCACTTTTAAAATTAATTAATTTTTTTTTTTTATTAAAGTATCGAAACCGGATCTGATTTCGGTACGGTATACCGTAGCCACCAGT
>NW_011358796.1:283845-311933 GCF_000735185.1 Notothenia coriiceps | reverse complement strand
TTTAGTGTCTCCACTTTCACCAAGACAAAAGAAATTGCTCTGTGTGGAATTCACAACCCCTTTGAAGCATCGTTACCTCTCAGTCCTGAGTTTTTCCGCGAAAGTGTAGTTCATGAAACGGCATGAAATCAAAGTAGTCTTTTGAGAAATCAAGGACTCCTTGATTTTCTCGTCTAAGCGCAAGTGTGGCATTATACAGGGACTCCCACCTAATTCCGTTTACTTGGCGACTGCAGTGAACAGAGCAGAGAGAACGAAAAACCCACACCGCGTTTGTAAAGTTCTTGTAGAGCCTTGATTTCTCCTCTTTTATGGAGGCCACACACTTTCGCGGATAACCTTGCGTTCTGACTCGAAACTACAGTTTGTGACTGCCAAAATAAACCTCGAAGCCCTTCTCTTTAAGTTTGCCCTGTACAGTGCCGCTGCTAGGCTGGTGTGCCAACTCTTACGGTGTATAGTTTACGACTCCTTTGGTAGGAACATCGAGGTCCAAATATGATCAAGTCTCACTAATTAGTTGTAAGAAGTTATCTTCTGGGTTTGTCGACTCTGTGACTTAGTATTAACAACAGCCGAATACCAGCCCAGTAGATGGTTGGCGTCTTCCTACACAACGGATTGATAGAGACTGGCCCCCTATTCACGGGTCAGTGTTTGACCATTGTGTTGTTGAACGATCCCGTCGGGGAGGAATTCCCTCTATTGCCGGACGAGTCCAACCCGTAGCGACGCAGTCTCCCGGTTTTCCATTTGTACAGCCCGCTTTTACTCAAGGGAATTCATATTAAGATAATAAAAGGAGACTTTAGCTTTACTGTAAAGGACCAAACAACTCAGTCTAGCTCACAAACTAAGGAAGGTCCTGTTTCCTATGTTTTGTTCACGACGGTAAGAAGACTAACCCTTGCAGACTAATGTCTGAGAACTGAGGCTTCAGGGTTTTACAGCGGAGACGTCACTTCCTAATCCTCTTAACCAAAACTCGACTCGAATTCTTTACTTTTTACTAAACACACGAGTCTTTGTGACTCCAAGTCTTAACCGAATCATTTCCTAAAGTCGATTTTATTTAGCTCGAATTCATGACTCATCTTGTGTAAATAAACTCACTTTTGGTTAGGTAAAGGTACGAAGTACTTTTACGGCACATTATCCGACTTTTAAACGGTCTTAAGGTGGTTGTTTTATAGTAGGTTGTTTTTATCAAAATCGAGTGTCCACTTAATAAAGAGATTTTTTCATTTGTTAGGAGTGTAATAGTCTGAATCAAGCGAAATAATTAACGAACAACAAAAACAGGAAAAGAAGAATTCTTTTCAACCTTATATTTATAGAATCATCGAATAAAATAAGTACTTTTAGCAGTTGTCTTGCCTACTCAATTAACAAATGAAGTGGTACAGACGTTATACAGAAAATATCACTTCACGTATATACTTGTTATGGTGATTTATTTTGGAAAATAGATTGTGAAGTGATTACAATTTACATGCTATAAAGGAACCTATGATTTTACTGACATTATTGCCTATAATAATATTAGGCTTATAATTACAAAGACCTTTTGTTACTCTTTAACCCGTTAGTTATTTATTGTTACGTTTTTATAGAGTATTTCTTTAGGCTAACCTAAATTAACTAAAGGCGTGTTATTAGGTAGTCGTTGGTCTAATTCGATTGGAGGCCCTAATTATGTTTCCATTTCTTGTAATCTGTATCTAGAGTACACTTTATAAAACCATACGTATAAAGGGTTTGCATGAGTCTAAAAAGCGAAAGATTTAGTTTACAGCGTAAAAAAGCTAACGTAGGACGGACTAAAGCGTCACTACGCATATCCGAAGTTTGAAAATTTTTTTCACAAAACACCCCGTTACAACTGAATGTGAATGTTCCACCCCATCCAATTAAGAGTCTTTTGCAAAACAATATAAAGGTCCTTACCCGAGAATCGGTAGGCGCTATGCTTTGGCACTTGTATAGGATTCTACAATGTTATTTATGTATATTTTTATACTGAGTACGCGACACCTTCGGCACCGCCCGACGCATGTTGTTCGCTGCTGCTGTAGTAGCTCGGCGGCCGGGCGGATTTTATTCGAGCCTACGATGGGACGGGACAGTGGGGAAGGCGCGTAGACGCGTTTTGAATACGAGCACGGAAAGTAAGACCGAGTCACGACGCGCGGCAAGCAGCCACACAACCGTCCCCCCGCCGAGACACTCCTTACCCGTCTAAAAAAGTCGGCCCGCTGAAAGTTTAGATGGCGCGGTTGAGGCTCGACCCAGAGTAAGAATGGATGGGATGCAAATTTTTGGCCCGACCTCTTCTCTTCAGTCGAGACAGAAGTCAAGTCGACTGTTGTCTACGATTTAGGTCTTGGGGTAATTTAGTGTCTGAGTTGGTCTTATGAAGGACATTATATTTCCGTTCTTACCGAGTCTCCTCGTGAAGAGCGCGCGACGGAGGTTAGTGAACAACTAGGACTTAACATTTCTTTGTAAATTTAGGAACTCTATGGGCTCCTCCTATTGTGTCGGTGCCTCCTGCCGATCGCTGTTCAAATATGCTTCAATAGAGACGGGTGACCCTAGGACGGAACGAACTTTATGAAGCACCTTTTCTTGGGTCGACTGCCAATAGGTTTTATTGGGTAATGTAAATTAACATTTTGAATTTTGCCGTCTCGAAACTGTCTTACTAATCAATTCCATCAGGGTTGAAAACCGAAAAACTCGAAGGTTACACTAAAAAGACGCCGTGATAAAGCGTTTATGGTAGTGACGCGTATGCTAATTAAGAATCGTTATCCCTTTCAAGGTAAATAAATCACATCGCCCAACACATTATTCGACGTCGTGCGGCTCCCCTCGACGAAAGTTTTCCGTCAGCTTAATCAGGAAGACACCAAAAAGATTTTCGGGAGTGATACGTTCTATCACTTTACAAGTCTTATTTCGTACCTCTCCCTAATTACACCGCATACTTTTCCAACTCTACTGACGAATTACTTTGACCTTGTCTTTGTTACATTATAGCGGATTGGGGAACTTACCTGAGAAGAGGTAGACCCTCAAATGGTTTCAGACCGTCAGACCAACAAAGTACCTGAGGTGGGGGAGAAAAACGTGTGATGGGTAGAGTACGCGGGGCAGGACACATAAAGTAAGACGCAAGGTACTAAGCCCTTGTGAAAAGGTTTTTCCCCGCGTCATATGACAAATAAAGTCAAGTATAAGCATGCAGGAGAGATTTGAGACTGTACAAGGACGAATTTACAGTTTTGCGAGAATAAAGACCGAGTTTGACGGTGACGTTCAGGTGGAAAAAGTGCGGAGGACAGGACTTTGGTCTCGGGTCCCAGACGACGACTAACCAATCGCCGGGTCGCGAGACCACCACGACCGTTGCGGGCATTCTCTACAGGGCGGGAGGATTTTGCCGGATAGTAGTGGCATGTTACACAGCCTCGCCGATCGGTTATCTATTCGCGCTCAAAATTGGTATCATATCATACTTACAAGGTGGTTCATCCTAATATTATCCGAGAAGAAATCAAAGTTTAACATTACAAAAAATATAATATTTTCGTGTTTTCTTTTATTGGTAACAAGCGTCTTACACTGTTGTATTTGTATAGAACCGGAGAAACGAAAGCGGGAGTGTAAAGTTTGCCGACACGCCCAACGACGAACTCGAAACACTCGACACCCAGAAAATTTGAAAGCTCGACGCCTAAGACGGTCGACTTTCGGTCGTTCGGAAATTGCCAGAAGGTTTTACAGAGCAGCTGTTTTACATTGCCCGTTAGTAGGTTCATCACAACAACTCTTATAAAGTCAGGAGTCAGCTGTCACCCTGCTGATTGTAACCGGTAGGTGTTTCGCTCACAATGCTTTCTAAACATTGTTGTTTTTCGTCTGTTTTACAATAATTAGACAACGACGCACGTCGCATTTTTCGACAATAGTGGTCTATCCGGGTTGAAATTTGCGTACCACTTCAATGATTGTCCTGTAAATGTTTTACCTCTCGTAGTGGACAGTTTGAGAGTTTGACCCTGATAAATGACAGTGCTACCTCCTTTCCCTGACTTTTAAGCATTTTGGAGTAATCAGGTCTAAAATAAAAATGCGTTTTGCACTACTAATTGAACTTCAGGACTAGTGAGGGATTACGAACATAATAAGCAGTGAAAAATGTCAAAAATAATTAGGCACATTTTTTTTTGTGTTTTCGTGCTCTACATGTTATGATACAGAGCCTTTTGTGAGATTAACAAACGACGGTCAGTTTTTTTTTTGATAATGATTGTTTTAATTCAAATCATGCGTTTGTCTTGCTGGACTACTGCCGTAGTCTCTCTTGAAATAGAAGTTGTTGTGTTGAGAAACGAGTTGTGTTGCCCTGAGTAGGGATGCATACGGTATTACCGAAATACCGGTTACTGGTGGCTACGGTATACCGTACCGAAATCAGATCCGGTTTCGATGCTTTACTATTTTTTTAATTAATTTTAAAAGTGAGTCCGTGGCCCGTGATGGCGGGTGTTATAAATTAGATTGCATATTCGTTTTTCTTCATATTTTATGTATTTTTCATTGTTTGAACTGTGATGGGATTTGTTTTCTCTCACCAGTGAAGGTAAATGTTGATTTTAAAGATGAGATTTGTTTGTTTGTGCAATGCCGAGATCTCATGACCATTATTCTATTATGTATTTGTTCTCTAGTCGAATCTCAGGTTTAACATTAATTATAACGGTGCTATAACAGTCTTTTTGCATTGACAAGATGTGTTATTCACGCGGCACACCTGATGGCGGGTGTTATAAAAGATATTCCATAATCGGTTTTCTTCATATTTTTTATGTATTTTTCATTGTTTGTTCAGTACTAAAAGTTCCAATAAGTCCCACAATTGAATTTAATATTCATTTGACATGTTAACTATATCGTAAAGCGCTTCATGGGAGTAATTGTGGGATGATACATTTTCAAAGTATCACGATATGTATCGGTATCGTTCAGTGGTATCGGTATCGGTATTGTAAAGAAGTCAACGATATGCATCCCTAGTTCAGTGTTTGCTGTGTGTTCAGTGTGTTCAGTGTTTGCTGTGTGTTGCAGGTGGAGGTGTTGTATGGAGACGAGCCCCTGAAGGATTACTACACACTAATGGACATCGCCTACTTCTACGAGTGGAGACGAGTGAGTGGCAGCTTTCATCCTTCACATGCTTACCCTCCTGAACCGTTACTATCACTCTTGTGTCTTCATAGTTTAATTTTCCCCTCTTTGCAGCGTTTCGCAACGTTTTGCAGCACTTTCACACACTTAAAACTAACAATTTCTTGTGCATGTCCTCAAATTCAAAACATGGGTTGATGGATGGAAGTCTGTCCTTGGTTTGAGCTGGAGGTACTTTTTAATTTGTCAATGGGTTAAATGGTCCGTCATCATGCTGACATTGTGGAAAACATGTAAACATGATCCCAAAACCATTTCAGTTTATTCTTTTCATTTCTGCTATTATTGTTTATTTCTCTTTTTAGTTCAGTTTATAGCTCGTGTTGCCGTGGCACGATCTTCTAACAGAAATCAATTCTTCAAGATTGATGCTGGTGGTATTTAATACATTTCTATATCGCCAACAAATGCCATTTAAAAGACAAATCCTCTCCACCCTACCCTCTCTGTGGATTTCAGCCCAGGCCTGTTATTATTGACTGTTCACAATATTTCTCATTTATTTTGCTTCCTTTTAAGAAAAAGTATATGTAGTTTCCTCCAACAGTAGGACACTGTAGTTTTTGGCAAACATGACTTAAACTGGAGGAGCTCACATTTGTTGGGGACTATTTTCTGCTGAGGATTGATCCATGGTGCGTCAGATGGATGTGGGATGGAGTCAAAGTAAAGTACATTGTCCATATTTAAGGGATGATTTGGATTTTCTAAAGTCTAAAAGTATCACTGCTAGTTTGGTAAAGCAGACTGGAGTGATAGCACAAAAGCTAAGCGTTGTACTGCTGTGGATTTTAGCCACCTTAAAGGTAATGCAAATAACTAAATACAATCTAGCAAACTTTAGATATATAAGGAACTGTTTGACAACACCTGTAGCAAAACTCTATATGACTGCCATGATCCTTCCCCACCTAACATACTGTTTGAGCAGCTGGACCCAGGCGAATAGCACAACATTAAGGCCTATCCTATCACTTCACAAACATTTAAGATTCTAAACGGCAAGGCACTCTGCACCTTTATACAACAGAACAATTCAAACAGCAGAACCACAAGGTCTGACCTAAGAGGGGACTGTGCAGTCCCTCTTAGGTCCAGTTCCTTTGGTAAACACTGTTTCTCTGTGAGGGCATCAACACAATACAGATATGGATTAACACCTCCTATCATACATTTAACCACTATCATAAGAACTGGCTTTTAAGCAATCAAAAATGTGAANTTGCTGTGTGTTCAGTGTTTGCTGTGTCTTCAGTGTGTTCAGTGTGTCCGGTGTTTGCTGTGTGTTCAGTGTTTGCTGTGTGTTCAGTGTGTTCAGTTTTTGCTAAAACTGAACACACTGAACACACAGCAAACACTGAACACACAGCAAACACCGGACACACTGAACACACTGAAGACACAGCAAACACTGAACACACAGCAAACACTGAACACACAGCAAACACTGAATACACAGCAAACACAGCAAACACTGAAAACACAGCAAACACAGCAAACACTGAACACTGAACACACAGCAAACACTGAACACACAGCAAACACTGAATACACAGCAAACACAGCAAACACTGAAAACACAGCAAACACTGAACACACAGCAAACACTGAACACACAGCAAACACTGAACACACAGCAAACACTGAACACACTTTGACCCACATCAACAGACAGAGGTCCTCTTTAAGATGAGGTATTTCTACCTACGGAAGTTAAGATCATCTTTACCATAGTTTATGATATTTTGAAGTAAAAACTCCATATAACAAAGCCTCCGTTGTACAGTAACACATAATATGCAATAAATATTTAACTTACTTTTGTTCTACCTTGGAGGTTTTGGGATCTTTTTTTTAATGTGTTGTTGCGTCTTTATTTAACGCTAGTCTTCTCTTTTATTTGGTCTTTTCCTGTTTTGTTTCTTTTCCTGTAACAATGGAAATATCCCCACTGTGAGACAAATAGAGGCTTTTCGATTTGGATTGTTATCATCAATATGGAAAGTTACATTGGAATATCGACCCAGTAAAACCTGCGGCTCATGTTCGATCCTTTTCTTTATTTACTTACGCATGAAAGTTTAAAGCGTTCTTGTTGTGTTTCTACCTCATAACAAAAATGGCACTGTTGTGGCAGATCATTTGTACAAAGACGAGCCTTTATTTGATAGCGTCCAAAAAAGAGGTAGGTTTTGATGAAGAAGCATTAGGTGAGGAAAGTCTAAAAGTAGGGCTGAAGCCAAGTTGTTAGCATCCAGGTGGACAGGCGCACAAATAAATATGACCTTTAATTCATTATTTCAAACATTAGCTGCAGAATTTTCAGATCTTTTTAAGATCAACATATAAGCACTTTCAAGGTCCCTAAACCAAGAATTCCAACACTCTTGCAGATCTTATTCTCCCCTCTTCTACGGCGGCAGAATTAATCCACATGTTATCAATATAGCAATATGGTTTAGTGTAGTATGTGCAATAATTATAGGGGTAAATTAAGGATTGTGGTGCTGCATAGACCTCCCCGCCTACAAATCCTATTCCACAGACTTAATAAAATATCTGTGTTTGGTATCTCACCATGATAATTCTGAATAGATCTTTCAATGATAGTGAGAACAAAGACGCAAAAATGAACAATCCCTCCAATACCGTGAATCAACTCGAAAGTCAGAATAATCACAATGATTTTTTTCCAAAATCATGCAGCCCTATACTCTATATTCTTATCATTAATGCAATTGTGAAATATAAAATATAATTCCTCTACACCCACAGCAACAGATGTATACAGTCTGTTCATTTGAACTTTTGTTGTATGTTTCGATTATGATTCCAATAGACCCCACTCTTAATGATCGCAGCAGTAGGCTACAGTGAGAGATGCTGTGTTAGCAAATGTCTCAAAAGACTTTGTGTGAGTGTAACGGAGGTGATCTCTGGGGCCGTAGATCTCGGTCTCCGTTACGTAGGATATTAATTTGTTCCACGCTAAAACATTGCACAGGAAGAATGTGAATATATGTAATTTATGCATCTATTTGTCACGTGTTTTAGTTTGTCTGTCTCTGTTTCCTGTTTTAGTTTGAAAAGTGTTCCCCCTCCCGTCTTGTCTGTTGCTGGTGATTGTGTTCACCTGGTGCCCTGTGTTTCTCCTCCCTCCTCACCTGTGTCTTGTTGGTTTGATTAGTCTGTGTGTATTTAAGCTCTGTTTTCCTGTTAGTGTGTGTGGGAGATCCTGGTTGCTGTGGTCACGTGAGACAGTCATATTGAGGCTGTGTCATGTACCACAAGGAGTAATACATGCCCACACTGGGTTGTTTTTGGACGTTCTGCCTCTGCCTCCTTGCTTGGTCGGGCCGCTCAATGGTCAGCTTCAGTTTTGAAATGCAAACTAATCAGTAAAAGGTAAGTCTGTTATTTATTACATTATGACTTTTCATAACAAGAAAAGCACAGGTGCAACGGTGACAGAGATCCAGAGACGTGTTATTGTGAAAGCTGTCTCACTGTGGATCAGAGCCATGCTTTCCCTGTTCTCTCTTTACCGTGACATAGTTCAAATAATAACTGTTCTTTTGGAGACGAATGGTGGTGGAACCAGTTGTAAACATGACAATGAAATTGGATCGGCTTACAAAGCTGTTATGGTTGTCAACCGTTGTCTTCTTGATAACAACATTAGTTGTTTTTGTAAAAAAATGTTGCCGTGTTTATTTGTCGACTTCATGTCTAAAAAAAAAAAAAAGATCCTTTTAACTCTATTGTGACGTTGTGACTCCAACTCCTGAGAAAAATATCTTGCTCTTTTGCTGCTTCTTTTTTCACAAAGTTCATCAGCTAGCTATAGCTACTCTATATGTTGTCTTCCACAGTGCATGCATAGTACTGCTCCATGAAGGCAGGATTCTCAGCTAGTAGCTATAGCAACATCATGCTGATATCTTCAGTGCACTTATAACCTAGTTTAAGGTTCTTTTTGATAATAGAGTGGCTATTTAAAAATGTCAAGTTTGTGCAGCATGCCCCGTGTCACACTTGTAATGATTTTCTCTGACCAATCACAGGTCTGCAGTGATATAACTCAACCTTCTGGTTTCAGCTTTGCTTGCTTGGAGCCTCAACATTGTGCTCGCAAAAAAAGCAGTAGGTACTATCATCCATAACTTCTGCAAACAAAAAAAACTAAATGTTGAGTAGAAATGTGGCATTTGTCTTCTGTAAAATGCTCAGATTAACTTTGTTTATATGACTGTTTTCACTTGAAACAGCTGTACGCTACACCTGACAGCAAACCAGAAATGAGTAGCATGAGTGAACCAAAACAGTTCAGTTCTGGTCCTAAATTACTGCCATTAGCTTTTTGCAGAAAAGCACTTCACTTTGAAACGTTACATTTGTTTCTTTAAAGCTTTGTTAGTCAATATGTTGCACTGCCTGGTATGACCTGCCTTTGTATCAGATTTTACAACTGTGTAATTTAGAGTCCCTCGATATTATTGTGTGGAAACCTGGTGGAAACCCTGATAGTTTGTTTAAATCAATACAGCATGGGTTGCTGTGTGTGGGTACAAAGTGTCATTACCCGGTAGTTGTTAGGGATATCCATCTTGCTTCGGAGGAACTTTGCTAAGTGCATGACGGACATGGCTGCTGGGCACTGCAGGAAGCGTTTACCGTTGGCCTGGCACCGAGAAAAGAGCAGACCGTAAATCCACACTGAACACCAGAAGACCTCATCAAACATGACACGTGTGTGTGTAGGCTTCAACTGCTGCGTCACCATACACTGATTTCTTTCAAAATAAATAAAAACAAATCTGACTTTACCTTATCACCTTCCAGCTCTGAATGCTGCCTCTCATTATTTCTGCAAGGAAATATTCAAAACAAAGAAAAGGCATTAAGCAATAACAATAAAATACATAATCCTCAATTATTTTGGAAAATATTTAAATCAGAATAATTAAACATAACTACTCGTTGACTTTAAAAAATAGTGCATTCTATTTAACAGAGGATTTCTTCAACCTGTCAAATAAAAAGCAATAAAATAATATAGTATCCTATATGCATTTAAGTGTAATAAAAAAGAGGTACGCTGTAATGTTAGTGCTTTTCCACAATATACTAATAAAATAAAACCGTAAATATATTGATCATTATTCTATTTAATATTGTTTTGGTAAAAATGTTGATCAGAATTATGATATTTGCTTAATATTGCATTGAGAAGTAAGGGATAATGTGCAGTGAAGCGGTCATTGAAAAGGAAAACACCCGATCAAGATCCCTCCGCTTCGCGTCAGTCTCTGTGATCATCCTGTCAGTGGATCTTTTTCAATAATGACCGCCTGGCTGCACATTATCCAGCTCATTACACGGCCACATACTAAACAAACTAACGACTAACTTGGCTTATTTTTCACTTTTTAAACTATGCCAATTTATCGATTCAGCTATTTCAAAGTGTTTGCAAATTTGCAGAAAGTAGGTCCATTCAAGCATTTAAAAAAAAAAAGTTTTTCGCAAAACAGACATCTTTATTTCCATGTTGTATTGCCTACAGCAATGTTCTTTCAAATTGTTGATCATTTGAAAGAACATTGTTTTTGTTTGAGCAACTTAAAGAGACAAGCTGTTATATAGCTTTTGCATATGTTTTATAGCCTACGTTTGGGTTGTTTTTGTGTGTTGATGTTGTCAATTTGGAAATGCAGTTTTCTGAATATAATAATGGAAAAACATTTTGGCGTGTTTTTTTATCCGATTCATCGATTAATCGTAGAAATAATTGACGGATTAATCGATTATCAAATTAGTTGTTAGTTGCAGCCCTAATATAATTTCTATAGAGATTAAAACCAAATAGACATATTAAATACAACTTGATAACATTAACTATTTTGTAAAGAAAGGGTTCTTCCGCAACCTACTGAACACCCAATATAAAACAAAACAATATTCAATATAGAAAATATTTTATAATTTGGACCAAAACAAATATGACCAACTATGTCGTAGCGCACTACCACAACATACAGAAGACTCCTGAATCAATATATGTTTTAAATGTTTACATTTAACATATTCCAGTCAGGACCTCCAGCAAAGCAAACTGCTGGAAAGTAAACGTAGGTTGCGGCTGATTTATAACACAAAACGGCAGGATAATTACTGCAACGCAACGTTGAATAATGTTCGCTTTATTAAGATTATCCTGCTTTAAATTGAGAACAAAAATTCAATGAAACACTGTGGACAGCCCAAATGACAATGTAACCTTCACACATTCATTCATTTCATTTCCTATTTATCCTAGGTTTTAAATGGGCCTTAGCTATTTATTTAAGTAAAACTACTCTATTGTTTGCTTTATGCATGATCAGGTAATTATTTGTCATTGTTTTCAAACCTGTCTAAGATTTTCCACAGCTGTTTATTTGTAAAACTGAGAAATGATTGACTCACTTGTTCCTCTCGTAGAACTGTATGGACAGACTGATGATTTCATCCTCTGCTATGTTAAACGTCTCCACCACTTCCCCTGGTTCCAGCACACGGTTCTCTGCGTAGAAGTCCCGCCTCCGTTTCATCTCATCTGGGTTCAGAAATAAAGTGTCCATCGGTAAACAAAGGCATCATCATGAAAAGCCGTGCGTTCCTCTGCAGGCTCATAAACGTGGTCTTACCTTTGAATAATCCCGGAACAAGCTTATAAACAATATCTTGTAGAGTTTTGTCAGCTCTGGAAAAGATAGAAAAGAGTTGATAAGCATGATGCTCATTGCATTCAGATGACATAATACCTGACACAGCAGATCATGGTAACTTACCGGATGCTGAGCTGAGGACATGTCTTGTGGACCTGAACGTCACATCGAGGGCAGAACTTATTTGTCTCCAGGAAGGCAACGATGCAAGTTTTACAAACTGCGTGCAGAGAAAGAGGAGAGATGCTAAATCACTGCTCTGCATTACAAACAGCGTTCAAGAGGAATTTAGGATTGCTTTAAGTGGGGTTGCTACTTATCCACAGACAGGGGACTACATACAGTAGATTGGACAAACAGACAGGAGTACAGGCAGAAAAGGCCCCATCCCAAGCAGTCAAATATGTTTTACTCAGTTTTTGACACTTTAAAGAAAAGCTATCAATATTCTCTTCAAAGCCACCACTCTCCATTGACTGAAACAGGATGTTCTCTTGCATAACACAGGAGTTGCTAGTCTACTGCTGCCTTAGTTATAAATTACTGTTTTTTTTTCTTCCAATGGAGTCTATAGAGTGCCACAGTGACGCGTCCTAAAACCCGGAAGTAAGCTGCGGGTTCCTTCGACAAAAAAGCAATGGGATTTCTCCATAGGGTTTTGGAAAATAGCTGGAAATAAGGTCTGTGGTTGACACACATTTAAGAGACGGGTCAAGTTTTGTTCACTCGGATCATCTCCACATGTCTACCCTAATTTTATCATTTTCGAGTCATAAATCTAATCGATAGATTTATGATCGATAGATTTATTATTTGAAAATGATAAAAGTAGGGTTTTAGGACGCGTCACTGTGGCACTCTATTGGCTTTGAAGAGAGCATATATTCAGTTCCCCATCAGAATGGGCTAACTGAAAGCAAGGTAAGGTGGTTAAAATGTTGTAAATTCAGCATACACTTAAACTATTATTACTTTTTTTTGGGTGGCTTAAGTATGTGTTCATGCTGTCCCTGTCCACAGTGGTACAATGCTTAGCTTCCCTGCTAGTACTTCCGTTTGTTTCTGCAAACTGACATCTAGGCATAGGTAGTACACTCGTTATGAATAAATACCTCATCACACTCCAAAACACCAAAGCTATCCCATCAATGTAGACTTCATGGAGCGGATTTAGAATACAATACTACTTTTGATTTGAGTTAAAGCGATATAATATAAACTCTGTCAAACGAAATGTAAATGTGTCACATGCAATAAACCTCATTGGTCCCTCTTCCTACAGACCTGATTTAGAAAAGGACATCGTCAGCAAATGACTCATGTTTGCCTCAATACAACCACAACATGAGCTCTGCGAACATACAATAAATGGGGATCTTCTTATTGGGGTAAATGAAAACACTGTCCATGCATGCGAGGGGATGTTTTCATGTGAGGAACTTACAGGAGTGCAGGCACTCTACGATGGTTGTGGCATCAATTAAGTAGCCAGCGCACAGTGGGCATGTGAGGTGTGAGTTCAGATCTGTGATTTTAATCCGGTTGGGCTGCATTTTATCCATCTGGACAGACCTGAGGAGGGAACAAACAACAACACACAGGTTCTAGTTACAAAGTAGGGCAAAGGAGACTATGTAAATGCTTGTTAACACTATTAGAAAGAAGAAGACGTACTTAATTAATCCCCAAGGGGAAATTAAGGGTTTCACTCTGGTATTATTTTTTGTTTACATTAGTTGGTATACACATGGACACATGCACAAACAGAACCACATGCAGAGTAGCAGAGTGAAGGGGCTGCCAGTCGTCTGGCGCCCGGGAGTTGGGACTCGGTGCCTTGCTCAAGGGCATCTCGGCTGTGCCCAGAGAGTGAACTGGCACATCTCCAGCTGCCAGTCCACATTCCGTAAGTTGGTCTTATCGGGACGTGAATTGCCGACCCTTCGGCTCCAGAGCCAAGTCCCTACAGCCTGAGCCCCTTATTATTATTATCCCAAGAGAGTGGCTGCCTTAGACAATGTATGCAGCTCGTCCTTGGGACAGCCGCTTGTGAAACCACAACAAAGAGAGCTCGGGGCCAAAAAACACAAGTATACTGACATGTAGTAGCGAGAAATAACGTGAGGAGAGCAGGAGCCGTGCAGCTAAATGCAGCCTGTGTGCTGCTGCTGCTGCTGCTCACAGCCAGCAGACTATTGAATCGCCCCTGTGTGGCCTCATCTCGTGCATCAGCTCCGCGAGCAACAAAGAGCGTTTCATGCCCCGGAGCTCGCGCCGCCCGCCCGGGCACAGACACCCGACACATCCCGAGCGAGCACACACACTGATGGGGGTTGCAGAGCCGCAGAAAATCACACTGGTACACAAAGCAGCCATCTTACATTCACTGACAGGGCTGTATCAGGAGGCGAACAAGAGAGGCTCAAAATGTGACACCGTGCACTCTGTGTGCGGCTCATCAAACCGCGCGCGACGGGCCCGATAAAGAGCGGGCACCGACGGTTGGTTCCTACCTGATCACACATCAAAGTTAGCCTCTCCTCCCAGCCAAGATCCAGGTAAATTATTTGGACTTGGGCAGAATTTGCAGCAGCGCCAGAAAATGGCTTTTTTCAGCACCGTCAGAGGACTGCCCATTTTGGATCACGTGATATTATTTTGTCGCCTCGTTCACGGGGCAGATCAGGGATCCTCTGCAGGCCCGGCTCACTTCATGCATCCATTTACTCTGCGTGGGCCCGCACTTACATTCTGTAACGTTATATCTATTTTTTTATTTTGTATTTCAACATGTTGCACAGGAGAGGGGTGTGTTTGTCTCAGCCACGCAGAATGTGAATTTGCGTGAGGCCCCGCAGCCTTGTTGCAGGCCTCCCGGGCCCGATCGGTGGGCTGTCCCAAAAGAGTGTGGAATTGAATTGGCAATTTGCAGGTCTCGCTCAATTTGAATTATTTTAATAAGAAATATATGTATATCGTATAATAAATGAAATGAAACATTATTTACATTTTTACATTTTAAATAGGGTAATAGGCCTACCAGTGGGAAAATGTGTCTGATCAAACACTGAATTCTGAATATGCCTTAGCATGCCACAAATCCAGTGAAGCACAGTTTAAAAATGAGTTTCATTTTAATCAAAATAAGCTTTTCCCTTCAAACCAGAGATTGGATCATGTCCTGGGTAACCTAAGAAATCAGCACACATTTACAGATAGAAAGTCAGCAAAAAAGAATAGAACTAAAATAGGGTAAAACTGACAATAAGTCAGCAATTCCCTTAGGTAACATGCAGACATTCTATTTATTGTATTCATGTATTTGACAGGGAGGCATTGTTGCATTTAAAAGAGTGAAACAGTCTAAGTTTATTAGTTGTAGTTAATTTGAAAACCTGTTCCATGGTTAGGCTACTAAGAAATACAATCACATAATACAACAGTGTTACAGGCATAGAAACTAACAAGAAAAGACAGACAGACAAACAGCAGTAACCTAAAGAATAATTGTGAACCACGACAACAAATATGATTAAGAAGAGCATTGTATATCTATAGCCTACTATATGAATATACATTAATCTCAGTGTTAAAAGATTTATCTTTAAGAGAAATCTTCAGAATCTGTTATCTCTTACTTTAGGACATTCATGGTGTCAGATCAATTACCCAGTTATACTTTTAATGCAAACTATACTGGCTTTCATATGTGTTAGGAATGGTAACATACTGTAGCCTGTAATGAGTTTTCTCTGAAACAAAACATTTTGGACAGTGTATGATAACCATCAGGTCTCATGAAAGAAAACAACTTCAAACTGTTACAAAGGATGACATTATGAAGAAATATCCTGACACAATTTTTTTGTTTTCCTGTCTTGGTTCTTCACTTAAAATAAAAGGTTTGTGACTTAAGGCATATGATAAGGCATGTTTTTTGTCTTGTTTTAATTATAGCCTACTTTAAGTACTTTTAACAGTAGACGTATGGACAAACAACATGAACAAATAAGAAGTAATACAAATATTTACAAAATTAGATTATTACAAATGAGTGAATCTTCTTGTGTATTTGTAAATTTATTAATGTGTAAAAGGGCTTACTCCAGTAATTTCATTGAAGAAGCCAAGATATCCTGACTTATAGACCCTTAAAAAGGTAAAGCTCCAAAAACATGAATACACTTCGCACAATGCAACTCTGTTCGTAAAGACTCACCCTGCTCTACATACAGAAAAGTTAGCTTTATAGCAATACAATGGTTGGAGGGCCCTTTTTAAAGTATTATTTTAACTTAATGTCCAATGTCATCATATATGACACATAGTACACATCCAGTTTGTGAAGAGGCAGAAGACTCGGATGACTTTTTATTCTTCCTTTATGAATATTCATGTGAGAAAGTTCCCTGGTCCCCTGAGGCAGGTAGGGCTGCAGCTGCCAATTAGTCATCTGAAATGTATTCATACAAAGTGTCTATAAACTTCTAAATGTACTACTGTTTATAGTGTATTTATGATACTGTCTATATGTATACTACCCCCATATTATATTCATATTTATAGTACTGCTAATACTGTTCATATACTTTAACTTTTCATATCTGTCGTATTTAGAAACTCATATTATACATATATATTACACTGCACTTTACTGCTTCTCTTGCACATTTGGTGAGATGCTTACTGCATTTTGTTGTCCCGGTAGTTGTACTCGATAAAGTTACGTTTGATCTAATCATGGATTTAGATATTTTATCAAACATAGTGGTGGTAATATATCTACAGCTCAAATGTTTGATCCTATTTCTGCACTTCAGGTGCAGACAGGAGCTCAGTAGTATGTTGTTTTTAAAGAGCATACCTGACAATTTTATAGTGACACAGAATCTGACCGGCGACAGATTTAAGTTCAGGGCCATAAACACCCGAGGACACTGAGGTCATGTCCGCTGGTGGTGGGTTTTTTCAGGAATTTTTTGCATTTAGCCACCTGGGGGTACTTCACACTCCACAAACTAATAATAAAGAAATCGACATCTGGATTTTTTTTTTACAGATTAAAAACTCTATAGTATTTTCTCACTATGTAAAAAGTGTTAAACATGAATCCATTAACAAGTACACAGGCCAACTTGCCAAACACCTAACTGCTTTTATGTTTACTTATCAATTAGGATGTACTTAAAGCACCTGAAAAAAACACGTACAAGCTTTTTACAACACAAAAGCCAACATAGCAGCAGGGGGAGGGGTAGAGGGAAGATAGGAGTGAGAGGGAGAGGGAGGACACATTGAAGTCAGTTAAAGAGAAATATCCATTTACTGTATTTGATAGTGAGCACATTTTATGTTCACCCAACTGTCACTATGTGCTGGGCATGCATGTTGCGCTGATTAGAAAAATTTAAAAGTTTCTGCACATATTTGTTTAGTGCAGAAGTCTCTGCACACAGAAAGGGCCCATACAAGAGGAGTGTGCTCTTGATTGAATTCGGTGGACAAAAAGTCTGGTAGTATGAATGAAGCGTGTGCCATTTTGGGCAAAAGTTTTCTTTTGATATGTGTGCATATAGTTATGAGTACAGTTCTTTATTCTGCAGGATATATGGGGTGTTTTGCACTTTGGGTGTGTGGTTTTGTTAATTGTGTTGAGTTTTTTGAGAAAATTAGCCATGTTTTCAAAAAAGTGTGTAAGCATTGAAAAAAACTGTTGGTAAAATACTTGAGAAGTGTACTTAGTTACTGTCCAACACTGACTGTATGGCTCCGGCCTCCAACCCATCTCCCCTCCTCTCCTTTGGGTATCCAGGGTGTGGGAACCCCTGCAGTCACCACTGGCGGCCTGCTGGGGGCGCTGTTGACTGTAAAGTGCAGTACAGACGCCATCTTGAGGAGACCCCAAACGCAGCGCTGGTGTATGACTGACAACAATCTCAAGCGCATCATGATGGGATTACTCACTAACAAGTAAAACAGCATCACACCTGCTCTGCGTTGCACGCGTTGAAGTGAAGGAGCAGAGCTGCCCGGCGCGTGCTCCCCTCTCCCGGTAGTTTTCCTGCAGAGAGGGGCTGGCTGCAGCCCGATGGCCGGCTAGCTGCTCTCTGGACTCCGCCGCGGCCTGCTCGGGAGGAGGAAGGGTGGTGACGGCGCAAAATGCTATACCGCTGACTCCCAACAAGACAGTTATCCTACCCAGAGACTCGCTGCGAGGTGGACGACGAGCACGATGCACTTATAGATTTTTTTAAAACGCTCTTAACTTTCCGCATTGTTTTGTTGTGTGTCGGGGCGACAGTGAGTGTCGTCTTGCGTACCCTGAATTCCCAGTCTGAGACATGTCATCTAACTGCACCAGCGCAGCGCCTGTCAGCGCTAGCAAAACCAAGACGAAAAAGAAGCATTTTATAGGACAGAAAGTGAAATTATTCCGTGCAAGTGAGCCCATTCTCAGCGTTTTAATGTGGGGTGTCAACCATACGGTGAGTCCATCTTAAATGCCTCTCTGTCGCTAGTAAGCGGTTTGTTTATGCTGCTGTTTTGATTTAGCTAGCATGCTAGCTTGTTAGCCAGCTGCCCTCATCTGTCATGCCAGCTTTGAAGCTTTATCTCGTTATTTGTCATGTTTTCGCCAGGTATTGAGTAGTGTGCTTGGATAAACACCTGCTGGTTGACTGTGCTAAGCTGGTCATTGTCAGACAGTGTGTAGCTAACTGCCTCTGAAGCTAGCCTCGGTGTGCTGAGCCTGAAGCGTGCGGTTTGCAGGGATTTTTGAAGTGTGTGTTAAACTCTGCAGCTGTGGAATGAGTATCAGAAAATCGGCATGTCCGCGGCAGGTTGTGCAGTTTCACTCAAAGCATAGCGTTACCAATCTGCCTTCATAAATCATGGATGCTGATGTGTTTGGGAGCCAAGTCGTGAGCTGCGGCTGTAGTGCAGGAGCATGGAGCGGGAGGGGTGTGACCGGAGCAGCAGGTTACACTCTCTCAGCCCCGCAGCTGCACACAGCAGCCTGCCTTTTGTTCAATAAACCTGCTCTGAGCGTGCAGTTGCAGATCCAATGCATGCAGTCGACTGCTGCACTTAACTCCTGCACATTCATTTCCTATAAATAGAATAGAAAATATATCACATTCACTTTTGGCCGCCAGTGCCTATGGCTATGAAAAGCACAGTGAGGTTCAACATCAGAGATAGATGGGGTGTGTTTGCACTTTGCAGCACTAGTTTGCTCTTGCTTAATGTGCAATACAATAATAACTGTTTTGTCAGACAGCCACTCGGGCGCAGTTTCTTTGATGCATGAAAATCAATAAATAACTCAAGGGTCTCCAAGTCACTACATTATTGCCCGATTTGCACTATTGGGATGAAATGTCAACACAGCAGATTTGCCCCTGTGACTTCTTCTTTTGTCTGATTACTGCAAGACATAAGATAAGAACCACCTTTTCCTTTTTAATGAAAAGACAATATAATGCATGCAATGGGGGAATTAAGGAGGCAGATAATGATATGGTCACCCCTGCAGCATCTTTTATTCAGAGGCTGAACTTTGGCAGTGGGCGTGTGGGTGCAGCACGGCCAGGAGATGGTTTGAGGTGTGGGCGGGAAGCCGATTCAAGACATCAAACCGACTTCTCATCAAAGTCCCCTCCTTCCAGTCAGCAGTTGTATACATTTGTAAGAGAGCCTCAGCTGTGAAGCTTGAGACTTCAGCTCCACAAAGCGTCAGTTAGTGTGCAGATGATGCAGCAACTGCACCACCTGTGAATCTTTTTCTGTCATGTCAGAGTCATTTCCAATCCTGTTTATCTGAGTTTAAGTTAAAGAAGTGTTTGTGATTGACTGCACTGCTTCTGTCTGATCTGCAGTAATGACAGTGTTGTGTTACATATAGATACATTTTGTTAAAAATCTTCATGTTTCCACAAGTTATAAGCAATAGCTCACTTTCTGATGAGTTTACTGTTACTGCACACATCTGAGTTAATGTTATTAACGTGCCTTCACAGAAAACTACCCGACTTAATTCCAATATTAAACTCGTAACTGTACAAACCACTACAGTTTGGATTTAAATAATATATATATATACGTTTTCCTACCATGGATTGAAATAACATTAATTTGTTGTTATTTATATTATGAATGTGGAAGTAAAAGAGTGGTATCAGATGATATTTTTTGCTGCTTTGAAGTCATTTGTCTCTCTCAAAGTTATATAACTGCTGCATATGTTCATCACATTACCATTACCATCGGGAGTTTGAGTTTGAAGAACTAGTAGAATGAATATTAAATGAACAAATGGTACCGCCAGGAGTCTATTCGTTATTACAAGCTTAATAAAATGCTCATAGTAACTATGGTTACAGTGATTTGTTTCTCAAAGCTATCAAAAAGCTTAGGGCAGAATCATTCCTGAACAAATGGTGTTTAAATAATTTGCTTTCAGTTATCCATTA
Organism: Notothenia coriiceps; assembly: GCF_000735185.1. Classification (NCBI taxonomy): domain Eukaryota; kingdom Metazoa; phylum Chordata; class Actinopteri; order Perciformes; family Nototheniidae; genus Notothenia; species Notothenia coriiceps. The sequence continues at coordinate 291,499 of NW_011358796.1, read as the reverse complement.
GTCATCTTAAAAAAAAAAAAATTACCTGTACACAACGCATTGACTGCTACAGTTTCTTTTCAAGTCGAAATACACTGAAACCATAACCAAGATGAGGCTTAGTAACTATTCACATTTCTAATGTTACTGTTTTTGAACAGCATAATACTTTTTGAGGATATAGCCTAATTCTACTTTGAAATACAGTAAAGTATTTGCTTTGGTATGTTTTCTTTTACAGTAATGTACACTATTTTAGTGTTTGAATTATACACAGTACAGTAAATACATTTGTAGTGTACAATAAATTGAAAAGTATTTGAAACAGTCCCTTTCAATACTTTGTATTCATGTTATAAATAAACAAAGGTCAAACAGATACTGATCTGCATAGTAATACAAATTTTAAATAAAAAATGATAATATCAGTGAAACATGTGTATAGTGAAACATTTGACCCTCACAGATGTGATCCGTATGAAATGTTTGCACTGAACTGTGTGTAGTTGCTAACGGGCTCTTTCACGTTTCCTCCCTAGGGGTGGGGAGTGGTATCTCTTCAATCTTTCCGCCACATGTCCCCTGTATGGTTGTTTACTCGATAACCTACAAGGAGTTTTTTTCTAAAGTGTATCAGCCTGAGCTTTAACTCGGCATGTGTTTCAGCAGATAAGATCAGAGTGGGTGGGGGTGGGGTGTGGGGTCAGCAGCAGTAGCCTGCTCTTTGGTCCCAGAGTTAATGTTTGGTGCTGGTAAATACTCCCACGTATCTGTCACTCAAACAGATCTCTGGATACTGATGAGCATCGGCAGATTGGACACTTTTCACATTTCACTGAATATACACTAGTGCCATATTCAATGAAGAAACATTATATTTGCTAAAGGCTAAATGTGTGTTTTATAATACAATTTTGAAACGAGTATATTGGCCAACAAAACATTTGATTGGTACAAGTCTCTTCAAAATTACACCAAATACATTTTATCTGATAATGACAATTATGATGCTAAAAATATCCACCTCTCCGTTATCGTGAATCATATCGCAATTGCATATCAGTCAAAATAATTTGTGCAGTCTTGTTTTAAACTGTGCCTTTATTTAAATGGTCATATTTGATTGTTTTCATATATTCTGCAAATACGTATAGAGCCTGTGCTGTGTGCGTCAGCTTCAAGCTCCTGTCTGATCTCTCTCTGTTTTTCTCTTCTCTCCCTCAGATTAACGAGTTAAGTAACGTGCCTGTACCAGTAATGCTGATGCCAGATGACTTTAAAGCCTACAGTAAGATCAAAGTGGACAACCACCTATTTAACAAGTAGGTACATCACAGCTTATGAACTGTTAGCACTATTCGGTAGAGGCACAATCTAATCCACCTGCAAACAAAGGGTCAACCCTCCCCCCACCAGAGTTCAGAACACCTGCTGTCACTCCAACATGACTGACAGATGTTTCAGAAAAGCAGTTTCCAGCTACAGATTGAATACTATCACAATACAAATCTAGGCTAGCTCTGAACGGCCTGATATAGGCTCGATTCAGAATAAATGTCCCCCTGCAGATTGTGACACAACCATCTTTGCACTACTGATAATCCTCATGGCTAGTGTCAGTGCAGGACTGGAGCAGGGTGGTGTTTGCCTTAAGCCGGTCAGGCTGAGAATAGCATGAGATCATTTCAGAGCCGTGACCTGCCCAAGACACACCTGTGTAATAAGCATGCTGCTAAATAGGCAATGTGATATGACACAAAGACAACTTGGTGAAGTAAATAAATCTACAGTATAGTTGTGTATGAAAAACTTGGTTTACAGGTTCCTAAACAATGCAATATAAATATATACAAGACATAAAAAAAATTAAAAAAAGCTATAAAACTAGTGCAAGCTCATGACAATCTGATAATCTTGTAGCCAGCTTGAGTGATGCACCTACAGTTTAGCCTCATGTGGTTTGGTCTTTTTACACTATCTCGCATAACATGTCATCTAGCTGATGCTTTAATCCAAAGCGGTTTAACATACACTCTTATGACATAGACATACACTCTTATGACAGACATACACTCTTATGACATAGACATACACTCTTATACCATAGACATGCCTACAGGAGCGATCAGTATGCCCAAAGAAGCTGACTGCTGCAGGGGGGTTGAGCCACTGCCCCTCTGAGCCAAAAAGTATTGTGTTGCTTTGAGAACTTTCACATCTTAGTGCTACTAGCCAGACACAAACCACGCAACAATTACAATGCAACATTTGTTTTTTTATTATCTTTGCTAATATTTCAAGCACAGATTGACAGAAATGACTAAGAGGATGTGTGACAGTGTCAGATTACAGCAGTGCAACACAAAATATAAGAGCATACATTTACATAAGTAAATAAGCAATTTGAGAGAATGGGGTCTTATTTGGGGATATCTGGGAAAGCTTTTCTTGTTAGTAATAGTATTAGACGTCTAACAATGCACATTTGAAATGTTTTGCTGCAATTCAAATGTATCTGTGTATTACATTTTGTCACAGTTTGTAGTGTTGTATGTTTTTTCACTAGTTTGTAATCACATGTCTCTTTCTATTGCTCTACCTGAACAAATACACTCTATATTATGACTGCCAATAGGAATACAGGATGACTCTTAAAAAAAAAAGTCACAATTAACAGCAAATGTTCATTCAATAAAATGTATGTTTGCTTTTGAGATTGGTACATATTTGTAGTGAGTGATTGGAAACATGTCAGTGCCTGTGCTCACACAGGAAACATGTTTTGTTTGCTATGCTGAATTAAAAAGAGGTGTTTTGATATTTGATGCACTTTAAGTGTTTGCATCCTGCACACCAGCAGCATCTCTCAAAGCTATAAATGCCTGATTGGTATTACTGTCTATGCAGGATCCACAGAATAGGAGAAATAAATCCAACACTCAGCAAGCAAATGTTTGTCAATCATCACTCCTCCCCAGTTCCAGTAATGAATCCCTGAGCTCCTGTTTGGTGTTCTGACTGTGTCTCTTCCCCTTCAGAGAAAACCTGCCTAGTCGCTTTAAGTTCAAAGAGTACTGTCCCATGGTGTTCAGGAACCTGAGGGAGAGGTTCTGCATCGACGACCAGGACTACCAGGCAAGTCTCCCACGGACCAACTCTGATGGATCATTTCATCTCAGAGATCCTAAACCTGAGATCTGATTGATCGGTTACTTTTGTACCCTGGGAATATCCCTAAAGGTCTCATTAAAAGCCATAGATTCTTTTTGAGCATAATTATGGAAAGTATAGAAACTATGACAAAATTCTGGCGTAATAAACGCTTGTAATCAACGCTGAGTGGAGAAAAATAACTTTTATTCTCTGAATCAAAAAGGAAAATGTAGATTCATATTGAGGGATATTCTGATTGTTATAAATGTTTTGGATCTTAACAATGTCTCTTTTGGTTGAGCTCTCTTTTATGCATTGTAAAATGTAATTGTATTTTGTTATTTGTATGCTTTATTGTCCCAGTCCTCATCTGTTCTATTTCAATAAAAAAGTGTAAAAAAAGAGTTCTTGGAGAGTTATATATAACTAGATTTCTTTTTGTTGGCAGAACTCTTTGACGAGGAGCGCCCCACTCAACAGCGACTCCCAGGGTCGCTTCGGCAACCGCTTCCTGTCCAGCTACGACCACCGCTTTGTCATCAAGACCGTGTCCAGTGAGGACATCGCCGAGATGCACAACATCCTAAAGAAATATCACCAGGTAGCAGCCTCTCTCACCACAAAGTATCTGTGATGTGGTTGAATATATGTATTCTTATTGCAGGAACACAGGAAAGAGATCTAAGAGCATCAGACTGTGAAAAGTATTCCTCATTATTCATTTGAAAGTCACAAATCCACGTAAATGATGCAAAAGTGTTGAATATGACTGAAGAGCAGTGTCCAGTTTGAATCAGTTTTCATATTCCTCACTTTCCGCTCCACTCTCTTCCCCCCTTCCTTGATTGTGTGCAGTTTATCGTGGAGTGTCATGGCAACACGCTGCTCCCTCAGTTCCTGGGCATGTACCGGCTGACGGTGGACGGGGTGGAGACCTACATGGTGGTGACCCGGAATGTTTTCAGCCACCGCCTCACCGTACACCGCAAATACGACCTTAAGGTAGAACTCTCTCTCACACACACACACACACACACACACACACACACACACACACACACACACACACACACACACACACACACACACACACACAGCTACTGAACACTATTAGCACAGAGCTTTGATTTGAGGAATGACGGATCAACAAGATGAATGAAGTAAAAATGTAGTCACATTATGGATTTATTTGAAGCGATGCATGAGGTTTTTTCTCCAAGGAGAAAGTAGGAAAGCAAAATGAATAAGAATCAATGAACAAACCAAACAGAATAACATAAATACAAATTAAGAACATTTATGACAAAAATAAATAAAGATGGTTGGCTGGAATGTGCAACTTAAGCGGAATACCAAATATTAGCTGATTCCACTTTCGTTATGGAATAATTTGCTTAGGTATTCAACCTTTGACGCAGTTCATCATTTTCTCCTCTCACTGTCTCCTTTCCCGTGGCATAGGTCTAGGTCCTTGTGTATTGCTGCTATCTCTCTTAAGGAGGAGCAGCTTGGACGCATTGTTTTTGCCAGTCTATGACCGAGCACAAGCCACCATGAGGTAGTTTACTGTTCAGGGACGAAGGTTCCCTGGCGCACATTCTTTCCTATGGACGAGAGCTCTAGTTAGATTCAGGGTCCATATTTGTTTATTCTCGCTGATGAAGAATGTTGATTAAAACACTCCGAACTAGTTAAAACCTCGAGCTGCAGAAGATTTCTTCAGAATTGGTTTGGCATCCGCTGTGTCAACTCGTGACACAAGACACGTCTTGGGAATTCTCCGGCCGAAGCTCCAAATAAACCGTCAGTGTTTGACATCAAAGCTCCAGCTCTCCTTGTGTCTCTCTGAGTCCTGTCTCCATTGCTTCAGAAGTTTCCATCACACCTTTTTCTGTCTTTTATTTAATTAAAACTTAAATATATATATCAGAACACCTGCTGTCACTCCAACATGACTGACAGGTGTTTCAGTAAAGCAGTTTCCAGTAGAGATGTTAAGATTCACCGATTCGCATCGGTGCACCGGCATAAACGTTCAAGATGCGAGTGCACCGGTTGAAAGAGTGCACATCGGCTACAGTTTGGGTTGAACCGGGTTGAACTCGCGATGCATCGATTGCGTAGCGTCTTTGCATCGGTAAAAAACCGATTCATTCATATAAAACAGCCATGATACATAGATCCGTCCTAGATGCAGACTTGCATACACACAGTATCACTCCGCAGCCGCACCCCATCAGTAACGTCCTGATGGTATATTTGCGTGGCACTATTACTACAGACGGTCAACTTGAAAAATCGCTCGCAAATTGTTAACAATGCCGAGCCGCTTTAAAGTACACAAGTAGTTCGAGGAACTTAGCGACGCACATAAAGAGGCGACATGGGGTCTGCGGCTGAAAAGAGAAACCTGAAAGTGAGACATATGAGTTAAATCACTCAGTGAGGTGTTCTGTCAGAGAGAGGTGTTTAGCTTACAGCAGCCTGTGACGGCCAATAATAATTTAAATGTCTTCCTTACTGTAAGCAGTTATGAAATACCTGTTTGTGAAAGGTTATTTGTATTCTTTATTGTTCATATAGAAACCACTGCTTTCTGCTCACTGGTGAGTTAGCCTATGAATGAGTGTTAAGCACATCAGGCTGGCAGCTGTATGGGCATTGCTCTATGGTAGCTGTTATTTGCACATTGTTAATCATGAGCAATGCATCCTTACATTGTTTAACTGTGAGGTTTTATACAATTGTACTCTGGAGAGCTTTTAAAGGTAAAAAAATAAACGGCATGATGGGATGTGCAGTACCAAATATGTAAAGCACTTTTTTGTTAATGTATGATTTGCTGCATATAAGGAATAAAACAAAAATCCTCTGTCGTACCATATTGAAGTATCATTATTTTTGCATCGTGTTGAATCGCATCGTATCGCCCCGAATCGCATAATGTTGAATCAAATCGTATCGAACTGTATCGCAACAGGGGTGAATCGTATCGTATCGCATCGCCTGGTGTTTCAAAGGTATCGTTAATTTATCGTATCGTGGCAACGTATCGAGATGCGCATCGCATCGGCCTCAGTGATGGAGATGCACATCCCTAGTTTCCAGCTACAGATCGAATCCTATCACAATACAAATCTAAACTTGCTCTGAACGGCCTGATGTACGCTCTTTTCAGATTTTTTTTTTTTCAATTGACCAGATGTATTGCCAGTCGCATCCTTCATCATTCAAAAGTTTGCAAAAGAATGTAAATCCAGCTCATTAATTAGGTGTTTGTTACCTCTCAGCTCCTCACCAGTACCAGGACTTCCCTCTCCCTTAAAACGCTCCTTAAAAGCCTAAGCCTCCTCTCCTGTATCCTCTGGAGAAAAAAAACACCTTACCTTTTAAATATTGAAAGTGAGAGATCCGCTGTGTGTAATATGCTAACTCTGCCTTTGATCTATCTTTAGCTGCTTTGACTTTATTCTATTTTAATTCTTATTGTCCCTCATTTTTCAGGGTTCTACGGTCTCAAGGGAAGCGAGCGACAAGGAGAAGGTACGTTTTATTGCTGTGCAGGTGACGGCAGCTGATGGGACAAAAATAAACGCCCTTAGCTTATCACAGAGGCAAACCTGCCAAATGACGGCTAAATGAAGCATGTTTAAGTATGCAGATGGATTCTAGTAGTAGCTTTTGCACTGGCCTCATATGATCAGTGTGTACTACTCAGTGGAGGAGGAAGTACTTGGATCCTTTACTTAAGTAGAATTAATATGGTAAGTGACATACAGAATTATTTTCTGTCAAAAGTACTCGGTATGCACAATGGCTCTTTTTTAAAGTTTTATTGAATATGAACATTTTGTAATCATCACTAAACTATACATGTCATATTTTTTTATGTTGGAGTTTGTAAATGTGGAGTCAATTTTAGTTACCTTTTTGAAATACTGTGTTTATTAAAGATTACACTCCTGCACCACATCACATGTTTTCATACATGAAAAAGTAGCTATAGCTACGATGAGTGTTAAATACAGTGTATCCGGAAAGTACTCATACCCCTTGACTTTTTTCACATTTTGTCATGTTACAGCCTTATTTCAAAATGGATTAAATTCATTTAGTTTCTCAATATTCCACACATGATACCCCATAATGACAAAGTGAAAACGTTTTTAAAGAATATTTTGCAAACGCGTTAAAAATAATCAAATGAAATATTACATTTACATAAGTATTCACACCCTTTGCTTTGACAATGAAAATTGAGCTCAGGTGCATCTCGTTTCCACTGATCATCCTTGAGATGTTTCTATAACTTGACTGGGGTCCACCTGTGGTCAATTCAATAGATTTGACATGACTTGGAAAGGAACACACCTGTCTCTGAGGTCCCACAGTTGACAGTGCACATCAGAGCACAAACCAAGTCATGAGGTCCAAGNTGTGTGTGTGTGTGTGTGTGTGTGTGTGTGTGTGTGTGTGTCTGGTCTTCATCATTTAAAAATGGAAGATGTTTGAAACCACCAGG